>NC_040877.1:51783394-52089254 GCF_003676215.2 Rhopalosiphum maidis | reverse complement strand
TATTATAAAAAGAAAATTGTTGATTTTTCACATCTGTCAGGCGTCCCGCGACGGCTCAGTTTTGATTTTTATATTATAGTAATGATAATATAATATAATTATAATTTATATTATTTAAAAATTTATAAAATTAACATAATTATTCTCTACATACTGCATATAATCGACTTTTGAACTAAACATATTCTACGAAAATGTTTTAAGCTCATCGTCTTATCCGAATATACCTCTGAATAATAAAATAAGTCATATTTTGTTTTTCTAAAATATTTATTAGTTTTTTTGTTACTGTTATTTTAATTTGTATTTTTAAGTTAGTAATTTTTAAACAATTTGTATGAAACTTGGTCGATGACAATAAACAATTTTCATTTTATGAGAAACTAAAGTTTAACTTATTTAAAAAAAAATATATTTTTCTTGTTTTTATTTTTGATGTTACAAACGATTTACTTTTAATATTTGTATTACTTATTGAAGCATTGAAATCAGAGTATATATATTTATACTTAGATAATCCGCTACTTTTATCCAAAATAGCTTTTTATTAGATACTATTTTTTATTTTTAATATTATTCAGAAGTTTATTATCTGAAAAATAATTTCTTTTAAATGCATTTTATGTTACATTATTTTATAAAATAATGAAAATTACAACGGTATACAATTTAGGTATTATTAGTTAATTTTTATTAATTTTTGTATCACAATAACATTATATTTTTTTATACATATTAAGAGAGATTTTATCTTAAAATTTATAGTTAGGTAGGACATAGCTTGTATGTTTCAACGTTATTTCTCATGAATTAAAATATGTTTTTGAAAGTTATTATTATGAATTTTTAAAAGTCAATTTGATAAAAATTGTTTGAATAATAATAAAATTATTTTATATGTAATTATAGTATACTTCAGTTGCACTTTTTATATAAATTAAGATTTTTTACTTTTTTATCGCATGGAATTAAATACAATTTTTATCTTAAATCCTTAATTTAATAGTATAAACACTAAGCAATGCATATTATTTTAAAAATGTGTCAAATTTAAACTCTAATTATTGTTTAGGTGGTAGATTGGTCAGTGGTATATTTATAAAAGAATCCAAAAATGTGCGCTTCAATTTGTATATTGGCTGTCCACTTACTAAATAATAGTATATTATTGTTGATTTGATAAAAGCGCTATCAATGACAGTAGATTGATGTACTAGACAGCTGGGTTTGGTCAGGTCTGTAGTATCGAAGAACAATCGCGTCTTAATACCTTAGAATAGCTGGTCTAAAAACAAACAATAACAATAAGACAAAAATAACAAATAAGAGCGATTCGATGTTTTTATCGTTGAGACGTGCGAGCAATGCAACGATTTCTCCGATGTGGTTTTCTCGGATGAATTCGAGCGGCGTAAACTAAATCGTCTCCGCCGTTTGGTACTATTTTTCTAAATACTTTCCAACAGACAGACAGACAGACAGCCAGCCAGACAACGAACGGACTGACAGTGCAGCCGTACAGGGGACGATTAAGAAACGTAATCAATATTCATTAGTGAAACTATACGCCATTTTAACTTGGGATATATATATATACAGTTGTGTGGGAGCGAAGGATTACTCTCTTACGAATGGTAGATATTGTTCCGGGGCTGTGGTCCATGGGCCACAGTTGTGGGCGGGAGACGTACGATCTATCGGCTGCGTCCGTGGGATAACGGCGGAAATCGCCAAAAAGAAAAATGCACGCGTGGTACAAACAATAATGTGGCGAGTCTTACGATTTTTTTCTTCATTCTGAATATTCGTCGACGTCGTTATGAGCATTGATTTTAAGAGCTCGTGGACCTCGAGGCGTCCGGCAGACGCCATGAACGCAAGTCGTCCGGGTGGGGACTTTTGTACGGACGCGGCGGCAGTAGTTTTTAAAGGACCCGGGTCATCGTGGCCGGAAGTGCGGGGACCCGTCAGTTATTGGTAAAGTTGCTTCCTGTACAACATAAAACGTGGCGTGTTCTATAAATTAACAGAGGGGGGAAAATAAAAACAACAAAAATGCTCAAGTTCGTGTGGTGGGGCGGTCGGAGAGTAAGGACTATTGGTTGGGAATGGCGAGCGCGTAATTCTTTTGTTTATTACTAAACACCTATTTCTATTGAGGAAATACGCCGAGTTTTATTTGTGAATTCTTGTCGAATGTGACTGCCGAAGGGCGTACACTAAACAAATTTAAAACGTCTGCGAAAACTGTGGTGTTCGAAGGAAATGTTTTATTTATTCGCTGTTAGTGTTTTAATTATTTCAGGTTGTACAAAAGGTTATACGCTGGTACGTGGTTACTGTGACATAAAAATACGCAAAACACAAAGTTTTTTTCTTTAACTAATGTCCTCGAATTAATTATTGTTTTTTAATTAAAAAAAAAATTATCTCGTGATTTTCCGTTAACCTAATCTGCTGTAGGTATTACAAGAGTACAAATGCGTACATTATAATTACTTATAGTTAATTATTTACTTACTTCAAAATTAAATAATTAGTTAAATTTATTCTTGCTATTATCATATAGATATATGTATTAAGTTTACTTGTTGTGTTTTTGACATGTATGCATTTGTTTTAGGATAAATCCAATTCAACAATTTATGTAACACCTAATATATTCATTAAATTGCATCCGATTTTATATAATGCTGACGTTTATTCATATATGCGTTGGATAAAAACCTCGTTTGGGGATTTACTGAATTCTGTTCCATAAGACCTTTGTATAAAATAGGGTTGGGTAAAAAAGAGGTTTTTTAATATCAGCTGACGGCGCTGTTTGATTGTTGACATTTTGATTTTAGAATCCCTTCGTGATTGCCAAAGAAAAATTATTAAGTTAAAAAAAAATCTTTTTAAGCTAAACATATCATATTATTACTTGTTTGTTAATTCAACATAATTGAAAGTTACTACTTATTAGTTATTCAGTTAGTTATTATTTACTTAAGTTAGATATTATAAAATATTTTTTTATTTATTTTGTATTTTAAATTGTAAAATTAAGAACGTAACATAATTTAGTTATAAATTGTATCTCATGAGTATTATTTTTTTTCCTAAAAATCTAAATAGGTAGGTATAGTTTTTATTTTATTTTAATTTTCTAAAACAGTTATATTTTCATAATATTTTAAATAATACAATTGTAGCTTAAGAATTTAATTAAAATAAAATTTAAATCTTTGTAAGACATTTTAATTAAAATAACAAACTAGGTATCATCATATGATTATAACTTTCTGAACATAAATATTTTATTAAATGTTTATATTATGGTTAGTGAGCACTGAAACTTTTGATTATAAACGTATAAAGCTTTATAAAATAGTTAAAACGAAATTCCATCGATAAATAACACATACTTTTTGATACATAAATAGGTAATAAATTTAGGTTAGTTTATAATAATTTTATTTTATTTATTCATAATTTTTAAATAAATATAGTCAAAAGTAAAATATACTCATTGTAATGCTCTGAAAACCTAGTTTAGTAAACGTTTTTAATTTAATAAGAATTAAATCTAAATGTTAATTATTGTTATAAAAAATAATAGGTACAAATAATAATTACAATTACACATTGTATATATATAATTTATAATTTCAAATTAAAATGTATTAGGTATAATATTCTGTTTTTATATTGAATTTTACTTTAAATTAACTATGATTATTAAATAAAAATAGTTGAAAAAAATAAGAATTAGTTTTAATTAATTAACATTATAATGTTACATTTCATAGTACATATGATTAATATTGCTATTGTTTCACTCACAAGTAAATAATTATAAAATGTTGCTAAGCTCGGTTCAACAAAAAATAAATATAATTATAAACGCAAAATATCAAATCTGTATTAACTATTGTTTTATAGAATTTAATATAAATTTGTTGTGCACTAGCCCACTGAGTCGTAATACAATAAAATTAATATAGACAAAAGAAATAGCCTTACTAAATTTCTCCATCAGATAATATTTTGGTTTTCATTGACTAAAAATATTTATTTCTTAAGTAAATTATAACTTATAGTTGAAGCGCTATAATACTTGATTTAAAGATATCCCTATGGGTATAATTTTCAAAATTATATGTAATATTACAATAGAAAAAAATAAATATTTTTTCATTAGATAACGGAGTATAGAAATAAAATATGAAAATATGTAAATACAAGATAGTCAAAGATTTTAAGCATTATGAAATAATACTTAAATAAATACTTTTATTTTTTACATTAATAAAATATATAAATTTGCTCCAAATCTTCATTGTTACTTTTATACAAACTATATAAACAAATTGTTTTTATTAACACACAATATTTGAGTGATTTTTATTTTCAATTGTAAATATCTTCTAATGACACTATTATTATTAATTATTATTTTTGTTGGGTTTAAACATTAATAAGTACTACAAAAAATATACGTTTTGTTATTTACTCATGAGTTTTGCCATATTATGATAATAATATAATTCTTAATTTTGAACATATTTAGTCTACCGTTTGCCAAGAACTGGTTCTCCACTACAAATATTATGAATTACAAACATTTTATTCTCTAAAAAAACTCATGGGTATATGAATTGTGTTTTATACAAGATAGATATGATCTGACGCGTGACTATGAGAATCGATGTGGGTTAATCGTAAAATAGACTGGACGCAGACATAGGATATTATTCACACCGAGTCCGGTCACGTCCGGAAACTCGCGCCTGTCGGACCCACTACCCAGTCAATTTTCTATCATTCAGCGTCCAGGAATTCAAACGCCTGGACTGGTCGGAATAAAGTTCAAAGTACTCGACGTACCAAATGTATTGCATTTTCGACCTCCTTCCTTGAAGTATAAAATAAATCGATTAAGCGTTTTAAATTGCATTCATTTCATCATATACAGCAATCGGTAAAGAAAGGAGACAATTGATACGAGATAAAATATATTAGCAAAATTTATCGGCATTACGTTGTCAGCTTATAATATATTATGTTAGTTTTGCAAATTTAAGGACAACATTTAAATCATATTTAAATAACAAATTTGTATAATTGAATTATATTTGGGTGTATAGTTTAGTATTATAATATTATAGAATAAAATATGCAATTGCTTAGGTTAGGGATTTCATGACCTAAAATATATATCTATATAATAGTAATAGCATGTTATTATAAATTAAATTTTTCTATTTACGTATTTGATTGTTAAATAAGATAATATTATTTACAATTTATGTTCAATTAATACTTATGAATTATGATACAATTTTTATTTGTTCTGTTTATCAGAAATACATTATAATACATTTTTATTATAATAATATGATCCACTCACACGTATGCTAAAAATATAATAGATTTTGATGAATTATTTTTAATAAAACGCAAGCAAAGTTCATTTTAAGCATAATTAGAATTGATAATATTGTTTTTGTTAAAATATTAAAAACGGAATGACGATTATTGTACGTTTTCATAAAAGTGTTTGTAAAATCGATAACTTTAGATTATAATATGATATTATTTAGACATTGCATGCCTATATATTCAACCACGTTTATTACAGTTTCGAGTTTTCTCTAAAAGCAGTGAGTACATTTCAAAATACCAAGTATATTCAACTACAATTTCCAATCCATTACCGTAACACTTGAAATAATTGGTGCACATCGACAG
Source organism: Rhopalosiphum maidis (assembly GCF_003676215.2). Classification (NCBI taxonomy): domain Eukaryota; kingdom Metazoa; phylum Arthropoda; class Insecta; order Hemiptera; family Aphididae; genus Rhopalosiphum; species Rhopalosiphum maidis. The sequence continues at coordinate 52,083,518 of NC_040877.1, read as the reverse complement.
TGCTAAAAATGACCATTTCCAAATTAATATAAACCATATAATATTGTAATTTAAAACTGAATTAAACGTGGCAGGTGTAATTTTGTATAAGAAACTTGTATAATATTATAAAAAAAAGCGTATTTACTATTATGCACTTGTTAATAATTTAAGTAACCTATTAAGTCTAAATAGAAATTTAGAATTTGTTATGTAAAATTTAATATTTTTTTTTTTTTTTATTAGTTTTAATATGTTTTTATTACACCCGAATATAAAGTTGGTAAAAACAAAATACATTTTATAATAATTGGTCTGATTAGTCTGATTGGTTTCAAAAGTAAATTTATAAATATAGGTATTAAAATATAATAAATCTAATTAATGAAGTAATCAAGAGTTAATAGAAATACGATATTATCATAGAGACTTAAGAGGTAAATTTTAATAAATTTTTCCAAAGGATAGGTTGTATTAGGTTAGGTCAAATTAGGGCAAAAACCTCTCTGACATAATTGAAATAAGTGCATTAAATAATAATATACAATTAAACAACATTCATCAGTAGATATAACAATATTATAGGTCAGGGAAATTTAAATTTATATATGTAATTTTCGTATCAAAGATTTTATTGTTTTTAATATTTATAAAATATAAGCCGTCGGGCATAGGAAACTTATGACAATATTATTATATTTTAATATCAAATTTTATTTTCACCATTTAATTTAATTTGAAATATTGTAAAATTTTTATTAATGTAAATATCTTACATAATATACTTTTAGTTTATTAAAAAAGTGTTATAATAATGCGTAAGTGATAATTTTTTCCATACATAAAGTAATTATTTTAAGTTCTTTTTTTTTCTAATTTAGTTTGTTATTGTATTTATTGTTTCTAATTCTAAACAATATATAAATTTCATTTTAAATAATCAATTTCCCATTCTACTTCGTTTCCGAATTATGACAGGTTGCCATTATTATGAATTTATGCATAGTATAATCATCAATGCATCGTTTTACAGCATGCTAATTATGCTTTGATACAACCAAAATATATTTGCTAATTAGATAATAAATTATTAATTTAAAAAAATGTTGATCTTTATAAATTTCGTGTGTTTTTGTGCAAATATAATGATTTCTGTGTTTATTTTATGTCAATTTCGTGTGGAATGTTAAAATAAACAATATTCGGTCTTATACTTAGGTACACATGAAGCTCAAGACGTGATAAAATAAAAGCCTTTTTATTAACGTTTATGGGTGATCTATTCGTGACATTGCATACAACGAGCGTAAAGTATCTTGTAATAACCAATTGTACAACGATGAAAGATAATATGTAATTTTTAGTACACCGATAAAACATAGAGAAAGTGAAAAAATAGTCGCCTGCTATTAAAAACGTAATTATTTTATATCATAAAATTAGTTTTATTTAGATAGTACGATCACAATTTATTGACTAAATTTTTTATTATTTCGTTTAATATTATTGAGATAATATGCTTAATTGTATACGGTGTGGTGGGGGAGGGTAGTCTGGGAAAGCGATTCATCCTTGGAATCTGTGTAACTATAATATAAATATTGAAAAATAATAATTTAAAACAATTATAAATTTAATGCAATAAAATATTTTGAATATAACAATAATAAAAAGGCACATATTCTTGGATAGTCTTAAGCAAGATAAATGAAAACAATTGTTTCTGTATTATTTTTTTGTGCCATGGTATTAAATTCAGCCCCTCCCTATGAAGGTGTTGCCAAGACCACTACTGTTATTATATTATATAGATATAGGAATAGACACTATAATATTATTGTTGAGGTAACAATTTCTCCGTTATTATTTCTGGGCGTAAGTTAGGAGTGAAAAATCATGCTTTATATTATACATTATTTGGATATAGGTACTAACTGTAATTAATTCTTTAGAATTTAATACTGCATAATGTTATTATGTGTTTTTGTATTTACGAGATCTTAACAACTTTAAAAGTAGTGATCTTAACTATTTAAGGTGCTAATTTCACTCCACGCCTTTTAATAATAATAACAAAGTTATTGCAAATAAAAATATTTTGGTGGTAGTTTTATAAAAAGTTAACAACAATTGGAAATTAAGTAAAAATTAAATACTTTTCTAACTATTAAGTACCATCTGCTTACTGTTACGATTTTTTGTTTCTAACTGTATTAAACAAAATATTTTTATTCTCTATGACTAATTAAACCCGTGTTATATTTAATGCACATTTTATGATTAACATGATCAAATTACTCAGATTCTGATAAATACGCCTATGCCACCTTAAAAAAAATAAAAATATATTCTGCTTGCTTATATATTTATATATTTTTCGTTATAATACGTACAGCAATGTTAATAGGAGTAATTATTTTATTTTTTCCTCCGTATTCTCGGTTCTTTGATATAATTAACATTTTTTTCATTATTTCCTCCTTGTTGAATAAACAAACGCAGCCAGCAAGATATAAATTTCACTAAGGTATAAATTAAAACGCTTAGTTTAATTTTCTCACTGTCGCATATATATATACATATATATAATATTATATTAGTATAAAAATGTTGTGTAGATATAATTTTTTACAAAGTAATTTAAAATTTTTTGTCGTATTACGAAAGGAATTTATTATTTCCCAATAAAATTAATTTTTATAAGATTATACATTAACTTAAAAGACTTATTATTTTATAAAATATTTATTTTACTGACCTTCATGTCATTAAAAAGCAAAATGTTTACGAACAAATATATGTATAATGTATATAATATTTTGTATTGTTATTATTAACTTACTTTTTAACAATTTTTAATTTCATATTATTATTTAAATCTTACAAAAATAAAGTGTGGACAAGTAGTTTATTAGTTATAATTATTTGAAGTTCTAATGAGTGGAGTAGTGTATCTACTAATACTTATTGGCGTACTCTTGCTGTAGTACCCACCACACCACTTTGCTAATCAAAATTATTGAATATTTATAAGTTATAACTCATAAAATGATTGTCCAATATTATTTTCGTATGTATCAAATAATATCTAAAAAAAAAATTATGACATAATTATAAAATGGCGTTAAAAAAATAGTGAAAATATTTTTTATGCTAAAAATGTTGTTTTTTAATGACTTAAAATTATGTGAAAAAATTATTTTTTTAAATAATTAGTTATTATTTATATTTCGCATATAACTCGTCAAAATAATATAGTATATTATTATAGTGAGTAATAGTATAGACCACAATAATGTGCTTATTATATTATGACTTTTAAAACTCCATTATTGCGTCACGAAATTTGAGATAGAATCGCACTGCCAATTTACGGCTACTTCCGCCAGGAGTAGAAAAAAACTAAATAATAACACTGAATAAATACAAACAAAAAAACACATTGTGTTGGATGGTGTAAAATTTGGTCGACCTGTCATTTTTCAATAAACACAATTTTATTACCTCTTATTGCCTATATCATATTATTATATACACCTACCTACTTTTGTTGTTTTATATTATTATTACTATATGACCTGACCTGCATGATGGTGGCCGTTTAAATTATACTGTTCAAAACAGAGGAGGGGGAGATCGGTTAATATAGTGAAGGTGTAGGCGGTGGTGGCTTTTCGAATATTGTTTTAAACAAAAGTGAAAGCTTTCGGTCCAACGTCGTCCTCCACGCTCGCGCCGTTGCCCTCTATCCTCGACACAAGCTTGCTCGGGGTTTTGGGGACAGACCCACCCCTAGAGATACGTCCGTTTTTATTGTTCGTTATTATTGCGGACACTATATTATTCTGTTTTTCGATCGTGTGCAATTCCATTATAGCGGTTTACGACTGACCGGACAGCGGGAAGAGCCTGCGTTTTATTAATTATTAACGCAGTCGAATTTATCTTCTGTGAATCCGAACAAAAACATGGTCTAACTACAGTACTAGTGGAATAAAAAACATATTTATAATAAAGTACTATATAATATATTATATAATAATAGAATATTATAAACAACAGTGAATGTAAGCATGTCGCTTTAGTGGGTCGGCAGGCTATGTAGATCTTCGTCGTCAATCCAACTGGGTTTGTGCAATTACGTATAATCACACTTAATAGGCGTAATAATAATTAATTAATTTTTTTTTCAAACCCGTCCCCACAGAGTGACAAATTATTTAGTATTCCTAGTGGCTGATTTTGTATTATTCACGTTTTATTATTGTATTGCATTTCTAATGTAGAAATTTGTCTTTGATATTATATATTTGTTTTCATACTAATTAGTTCACCTAATCTACTTAACGAATAAATTTTATTATTTTTTTTAAATGTTTGCTTTTTGGATTATAATATGTCTTGAAAAAAATTTGTATGAGTGATTATTATATTGGATGGATAAAGAACAAATTGTGGCTTTATGCAAATTAGGTATGTCAATTATATTAAAAATGTTGTCAAGAATACTAAATATATATATATATATATATCTAAATATTTCATTCAAAATTTCAGACTGCTACTTAAAGCTTAACTTTGAATGGATTTTAGAGTACGATGATTAATGGTTTTTAGGTTCATGAAACAATACATTCGATATTATGTAACCTACTATATACACTATATATAAAGTGACTAACTCATGCAAAATTATGAAAGGCTGACCAAAGTAATACAAGGCGAGGAAACTCTATTTGGGTTCAGTATTGTAACATTATTATTATTTTATCAAAATAATAGCCATATTTAAAAGGTTTAAATAAATCTTGTAATATATTCATTGACATACATCATACTTATGCAACATTGTATATTACGTTTAATTAGTTTACTAAAATAATGATATAATACTATGAATAATATGATAGATGAATAGGTATATAAATATTATGTTAATTTAAATAATTTGGGAGTGCGTGTATTTGCTTAATAAAAAATAATCAGTAACAGTTATAACCACGGACTGTAATATTTTAATAGAAAATTAAGATATTATCTTAAAATTAGTTATTACTAGTTATTACTAGTTCATACATATCGTAGATTAATATTGATTTGCGTGAGTATATTTATTTGTTTAGATTAAATTGTATAAATATGTGTATTGTGTATGGTTAGGTATCTACTGAAGGCCCAGTTAATTTTCAGTGAACGTTGGTTCTAAGTCAAGTTATTCTAAAAGAGTTATAGGAATTTTTAAAATGGTTCTGGCTTCTAGTTATAATAATATGTATTCTGTAGTTTGGAATATAAAATAAATAATGATACTTTATTATATCAACAGTAATATTCATAATATTATAATAAATAGTTTGTATTTCAGTTAATTTTATAACCACAGAAGGTTTTACTAATTTATTGGCATTTTTAACAATATTTCCTTCATTAAGATAAATACTAAATAATAACAACATCTACGTCGTATATTATTTTATTTATTCTTCTACTTTTATTGGTAATTACAAAAATACATAAATCATATTAATTAGATACAGCTTGCATGATCATTGCAGAATTGACCTACCCAGTTCCCACATTTATCCGTGCCGGAAAACATCACAATCAATTTCAAAAACGTACATAGCCTATACTTATATGATACACGCCCGATGATCATGAAAAAATATATAACTAGAGGAAATCGGTGTTATAGTACAGTGGAAGTCGACATTTTGTTTTCATCTGATATTTACCGATAATTTTGATAGTTATGTCGCGTGCATAGCGAATGAGCCGTTCGTTTTATACACCGTGATCGTTAACCGTAGTCCAGTCACGTCCCACATTACGCGTGTGTCCTGTACCGTTGCAGCGGCAGCGGTGGCGCTTCTATGTAATACTTTGAGAGCACGTGGTTCTACCCTTTTAACCGGCACACCGCTACCGGCCATAAAATGTATACGAAGGATGTGCAATGGTTTTATGTGCTTGCCGTTTAAATTCCTACAAACAACCGAGATTTTAGCATTTGTAAGCTCCAGTAATACATATACACAGATACACATATAATATATGTATATATATATATAATCAAGTAAATAATTAATCGCTTAAAGGACTTATTACTTATGACTTATTACTATATGGATAATATTGTGGTCTGTTAATATTTTAATTTTTGAGTGACTGATATGACGACGGGTGTTAGTTCACATCAACTATTAAATAAATGCGTTTATATTATTATTTTATGGTTTATATAAATACCTACGACATGTCATCTATTTAAACAATTTAATCGACTTACCTTACGTCAACTTAAAAAAATAACTTATGGTGCTTAAATCTATTATACAACCACTGTAGTTATATAATACCTAAATGTTAATGTTTGTGTTAATCATACACCCCACATGTGAAATAAAAATTAAATTTGATTATGATTATTGTGATTTAAGTCAAAACTAACTTGATCAATATACATTTTATAGGTATCTGATAAAATAAATATTTGTTAGTATTATGACCAACGTAAACTTATTATTTAATAAATCGTATTTTACTTATAAATTTTAATTATGACGTATTTATTCACAACATTTTCTTACAGTGGCCATTTCGGCTATAAAAAACAATATAATACAAAATGTATCTTAAAATGTATAATCGTCTATCAATAATATATTTTATATCCACGCGATGAAATGAGTTTATTTCAATATCAGTGCTAAATATAAAGTTATTTTTTCGTTAATTTTACATAAATTAAAAAAGGTACGTATAATATTTCAGCATATTAAACATAAAATAAAAATATAATATAATATAAATGTATAATTTATACATATATATAATGGTAAAAGTATAAAGCGCTTTTTAATTTCAATCATAAAGTATTACAGAATTCACGAAGACGTAGGTACTTTTAGGTTATAATATTGTATAACCGAGAGTATGTTCAAAATTAATTCTCATTGGTTTCAAGACTTTGAACAAATTCGTATTACTTTATTTAAATATACATCAAAGGTATTATAAGATTGAATTTTAACCAAATACAAGTAAAAATGTTTGTGACTTGTGAATAAAAAGGCCAATATCGCTTTTAGATAATTTGACATTATGTCATATGCAGGGCTTTAAATCAAGTTCGATACCTACGGTTTTTAACTCACAGTGGGATGATACTTTATCTCAGTACGACTCAATATTTTAGACGGGATGATGAAATAGTATAATTAAAATATTTTTTAAAACTTTAAAAATCAGCAAAGTTATTATAATATTCCATGAAGCGTAAACATAATATTACGACATGCACCTTTTCAGATGATATCCTCAGCAACTGTTAAATGCGTTCACAAAATTTAAATGTTATTATTGAAACACGTAATTAATTTTAACAAGCCACTAACCAACTAATAAATTAATTGATCGTATTTAATCCAACGATTGTCGATTAACATGAACAGGTATCTTGTAGGTATGTAGTCTACAGATTTGTTTTAAATCCATATATAGGTGGAAATTAAGCAAAGTGAATTATAGGTGTTGCTTAAAAATAACTTTTTTTCCATTTGAACCAACAACAATAGTGGATTCAAATTAAAATTACTATTTTAAATATTCCATTCCTACTAAAAAAATATACTAACAACTTTTTTATGAATAAAATATTAAAACAATATTTTTTAATCATTTTAAGGGAAATAGGGAAGACTAACGGACTATAGAATAATTCGGTACACCAATAGTTGATATGACCCATAAATTGTACCTAATTATTATTTGATATATACGTTTTTCGGTCACGTTTTGTGTGCTATTAATTTAGCGAAACTTGTTTATTTGACATAGTCACCTAGGATACTATAATATACGTTCTTATATTATTTTACAGTACTAAATATAGTGCTTAACTAGTTTTGATGATTGACTTGTGCTGATTCCTTCGAGATGGTTGGTGCCCGTCACCCGTGCTTAAGTCTGCGTATATATAGATAAGTCACTCGAATAATTGTCGGATAATAGTGCACTAAAGTCATATATATATTTCCCACCGGTGAGAACGTAGCGAATCAACGGTCGTGCAAACACATCTGCAACCCTATCAACTATACTTGTACCTATATATGTTCGCAAAGAGCCGTGGGACCAACTTATACATTACATGGGCCGCAGGGCCTAGAGGGACGTTTACTGTAGTATAATATACTGTTGGTGAGAGAGTTCCGATAGAGGCGACACTACCGAATTCCAGTCGTTCCCCACAGCTCTACAGGTGATTCTCTCTTGCATTTCAGTTAGTTTTAAGTACATTTTTAAGAGAGAAAATAAAAACACTTCCAAATTGCTTCGGGTGGGCCTTAATATTACATCTTAAAAGAAAAACAAATACATTTCTTCAAATGTAGTTCAATGTTCAGATAAACAGCAATGTTGAAATTAATAAATTATACTTTGATGAATATATGCTATTAAAAGAGCATAATATATAATTATATTCTCGTGGCAAATATTTTTTATAACATTTGAATTTTATTTGTATAGTTAATATTTTAGAATAATAAGATGTATTTTGAATTAGGCTCTAAATTTCGTATCAAGTTAATTAATGAGTTATAAATCATTATACTGATTTTAAATTTAATCCGATAAAACGAAGGGTAATGGTATATAATATTATATTTTATCTGTAGTTATTCTTACCTTTTTCTATATAGGTTCAATATACATTATTAATATGATAATAAATAAATTTTAAGTCTAATATTTATTTAATTTACAATATTTTCAGAAAAAAAAAATTAGCCGTCATCAGTTTAAAATGTAGACTAAGCATTTAGAATTATATGAAATTTAAAATATGAATATTATAAATGAAAAATAATAAATAATGACATACATTATATCTACGAAAACTTTAATCTAAAAACCTATAAGCTTAAAACAATAAAATTACAAATTTCAGCCGATTCAGTTTATAAATAAAAACTACCTATAGACTACTGTATTATTGATGCATTTAATTCTAAAATGTAATGGTATTACATATGAATTACTGCCTATGAAGTTAGTTTAGAGCGGTGTAGAAAAGTTTAGAGAACTCTTTAAAATGCATGATCCATGGTATAAAATACGTAGTTTACAGATGAATTTATTAGTCGTATTAATGTATACTATGTTTGATCATACTTTCTTATTAACTATAGTTAGCATTTATAAGTTTAATTTTTAGATTTAAAGGCTAAATAATTATTCAATTATATACAATTAATATAAAACAATAGTTTAGTTAATTCGACCACTAACAATAGTTTAAACTAGCAATATATTATTATTAGCTTATGCATATTTATTGTTCATAATACATTATTATATTAAATTAGTAGGTATAACATTTTTATAGTAAATTTTTGATTGTGTTTTATTTTTTTCTGAATTTACAATTTTTTAATTTTAATTTTAATTGGAACTATATTGGTGTGAAATGTATGAAATAATTAGTTTAATTTTATTTTATTAAACAATGCTAGTATGCAATTGTTCTCTATTACATTAAACATTTTATTTCAGTGATTTAATAATCAAAATAATACGTATTTCTTGAACGGGAATTATTATTTTATAATATATTCTCTGATTATTTGTATAAATTTGTTTTGTAAATCGTTTATTGACTGCATTTGTTCAAAGTATTTCTTAACTTTCTATAAAAATCTACAATATTATATACCCTTCTATCAACATATTAAATTTCAACCAACCAATCACTCATAAGTACTAGTTGCGGAATCTTTTGAACAATTTTTCAGAATATAAATTTGAATAATCTTTGCAAAGTGTTGTTGTAATAATAAAATGAGAATTGTTTGCTTAAAAATAGGTATGATTATCATAGTCTTAAATTTAAATTCTAAAATAAATAATATAATATAACTATATATTTGCGTTACTCTCGTTATATTTATATAAAAACAAAATATTTTAATACGTACGTGGGTATAATGAGTACAGATACGTATAAAATTATTAATATTGTATAGTAAATCAGAAAATTATAAGAAACATTTTCGATTCAAAATTTGAATTTGAAAAGACCACCAGTGTACGTGCCCAGACTAGGAATAAAAAAATCATGTAATTCACAAGTCGATAAAAATAACAATAATAATAATAATAATAATAATGATTATAATAGTTACAATAATATTATAATCGTTACCGAGTTATCAATTCAATTGTTAATTTACGTCGTTATTCCATCACTATAATATTATATACATTATATTTTAATTTTCTTCTTATCTTTACACGTTCACGTGTAGAAGGGTCGTTAGGAATTCCTCTGTCGTCACAGCGTCGAAGCGGAGATCGGTTTGATATACGAGTGCGTGTTTTTTTTTCTCACTCTATCACACGTGACATCCCTCTGCCACCCTTACAATATTATTCCGCGTACGCCCACGTCGTAGTCACAGTCGTCATCACAATGTGTTTTATATTACTATTATTGTTATACCGCCGTGTGTGTATTTTTCCAATTTTTTTTCGTCTTTCTTCATTTCGTTAATAATACGACGCTCGCGCGGAATGAATATACGACGGTGTTTAGCCGCTGCCGTTTAAACAACCGTACACGCCTTTCAGTCATAATTTTCGAATGCAAATTCCAGCGCTACTACCGTAGAATATGGTAATAATATATTATATTATATACTCATATCGTACGCACACAATATTATAATATCATAATATATGATTAAACACGCGAACACCGTCGACGACTCACCCGTTAGAAAATAACGATGAAGACAACTCTACCGCCACCACACGAGTCGTATAATATCGCAATAATATAATATATGTGTGAGTATACATATTATGCTTAAATATATATATATATATATACACGCATACATAAATATGTCTGTTATTTTCAGATCGCATATTATAATATAATAATGCATATTATACTCAAGTATGACGTTCTGGCGCCGTAAATGGGTCTTTAGTGGTAGTGGGAAAAATTATATTTAATAATATTGTATTAAGTATAAATTAATAATAGGTTTATTGGTTAATTAACTAACATTAACCATGCTTAACCCCTTTGTTTTCCTAGTTATCTAAAATCTGATTTTCACATTTTTAAATAGCCTTAAGATTTTTGTACAACTTAAAGAACGTCATGTAGAGCTAAAATATTTTGTTTCTCATATTATATATCAAACTCCTTTCCTCCTATAAATAACCTAGAAGATAATATTTATGAAAATGTTTACGCATCAAAATAAAAATTCAAACGAGAAATTGATGTTTACTTACATGTAATAAGGTTAATATAAAATGGCTTGAAAAAAAGATATAATGGGAGTTACTTACAAATAATAGTAATTTATCAATTATTAATTTATAAGCCACTAAATACTTAACAATAAAAGGGGGGAAAGGTTTAATTTTAAAATAGAATTTTGTACATCACAGGACTCTCATTAAGTGTACAATACATTCCAAGAATCTTATTATATGATTTATAAGTAGATTTAAGAATTCAAAAAATCAAAATTTAAATAAATTCATTAATAAATGCAAAAAAAAATAGTGGTATCATGCTTGATGAATCACCCAGTGTTTTATAATCCACGAGCTCATAATTAAGGTTTCTAAAGTGCCAGTGTACTGTAACCAAACATTTGTATTGTTTTTTTTGCGTTGAATTTTTTAGGTGAAACTAAGAGCTTTAATTTTTAGAATCCTTCAATTCACAGAATTGTTAATGCGTTACCCAGCTTACCTTACCTTAAACATGGACCAGTAAACAAAATTGATACATCATATCTATAATATTTCAATATAATGACTGAATAATGACAATGGTTGTACTGATTATAGATATTAATATAAAATTGATAAATATCACAAAATGAATTTCATCAAATACCTCTGATTTTACCCATTGACCGTAAATATTTAGTTTAATACCAAATAAACAGGAATTTTTTTTTTTAAAGCTTTTACATCACCCCATTCACCATCCTAACAATGTCATCTATCAAAAGTATAGTATGGTTTAACCATTGACCACATTGACGATGATTTTTGGTAGACAATTTTATCTAGTTGGTACTTTGGTAGTCAAAGGTAAAAAAAACTCCCAGCACTTTCAAATAATCGGCAGGAAAAATTGGGAAATTTCACGATAAGCCAGTTTTAGACAAAAATTGATTTACTTTAATTCAAAAAGAAACAACTGTAAAAACTTTAAATATTCACCAAGTACTTATACACTTGTTTATCAATTTTTTTTTTATGTTTGGTATATCTAATTATTTTAATATTTTGTCTGTTTTTAAGCTATTTATAGAAATTTTAATACTAACATTTTTTTTTTTTATTTTTAACTCAATAAAAAAGCTTAAAAATTGAATACAAGATTTCTCATAAGTTTTTCATCATACATACTTACCAATCTAAAAATACCAAAAATACATAGGTATAGTTTTTTTTCAAGTATTTGAAGTTTATTTTCCAAATTATTTTGTTGTTAAATATTTTTTAAATGTTCATTTTTTTACATATCCAAGACTTTTTAAATGTTATAAAAAGATCTTTATAAATAGTTTATAGGTACTGAAACCAAAACATTAATTTTTTTCTTAAAACCATTTTAAAATTAATTTTAGACGAAATTATAGGTATGGTCTTAAAATTTTTCGATAAGCTCTATGTTATTATTTACTATACATTATGCAATTTTGAGGAATATTTAAATTAATTTTAAGCTGTTTATACCACAAACAATAAAATTATACACGTCATTGATAAGTCTATTAACTTATATGTTATAAACTATATCATTAATATATAATATTATATTTTTATGTCATGTCTATAGACACTAAATCACGGCTTTCGACTTAAACCTTATATTTAAATATAAAAAATCACCAAACATTCAGAACAGCACCAGAAAAGCAACAACTGACATACCAAATCTGTTGTCCGTTGTAGAAAGATTGTTTAACCAGATATCGATTTACCTATTCGTCCTACAATAATGATGACTGACAACTATAAACGCTTAAATACTGGCATTTGACTTTAATCTTTTTTTATTTACATATACGAGAACAAAATTCATCACACATACAAAATAGTTAGCACAAGTGATAATAAAACGATATTAAGAGGTCAACGACTATCCATGTGCATGACTAATTTTTGACGATTTTTTCATATTTTAAACTTATCACCGAACTATTTTCTTTTGAAACTAGGTTCACTTTCTGACACCAAGAAACCATTGAACCATTGGCAGGTTTCAAATACCACAATTGCGTTACACCAGCAGTTAATATGATATAATCGATGTATCGTGTGATCTTAATAATTTTTGTGTAAATGTGTGCGAGTAAGATAGCACGATTACCACGACGCCGTTTGAATAATATATAAACGTTTCCATCGTTTCTCTCAACAACCACGTGAGCGACGTTTGATAATAGTTAATTATAACGTGTGGACATGCAGTCTGTTATATGCTTGCGGGTATTTGAAAATTAATTATTATATCTTATACAAATACAATAAAACTTAATGGCTAATACCTTATAAGACTACCTATATAAAAATTATTGTAGCTAAGTTTGATGGTTGTAGGACACTTTGTACGGTCACCCGGAAAAAATGAAAACCGCGGACAGTCAGTACTATTATAGGTAAAAAAAAATGTTGAGACATGAAATTTTAGACATAATTTGTTATTACAAAACACTGGTAGTTAACAATGTTAACATACATAAATAATAATAATAATGATGATAATTAGAGCTAGGATTTGTATGCAATAAAAAATTGTAAAATATGAATTTTATTTACCAAAATATGCAAAAATATGCATTTAAATTGTTATAAGATAAACACAAAAATAAAGTTACAAAAAAAATATTTATTTATTGAAATACATCAGTGATTGGCTGTTTGTCTTTATATTATTCAGATTATTATTATAATTATAATTTATGTACAACTTAATCTAAGGATCTATTGTAAATTTATATGTAACAAAAACAAACTCATTTGTAAAAATAATTTAAGAAACCATAGTAACAATTTCTAATCAAAAACTTTCATTTTTGTTGCAAGCTAGTAACCTTAGCAGTTAAAGCTGTACCGTGAATGAAAAAAAAAAATTATAATTTAGAAATAAAATTTATAATTCATATTCAATAGTGGAAATATTTTTAATTTTATGTTTTAAAAATTTGAAAATTTATGTTTAACAAAAATGTCAAGTTTTATACTTTAATCAGCAGGGCTAGAATTAAATACGTAATGTTAATATTAAATTATAAATATTAATTACGAAATATACTATAAAACATGTATTTTCCGCAATATATTCATTTTATTCAATAAATGCAATATTATGCATTTTATCCAAAATATGCAAAAACATGCAAAATAAAAACGTTACCATTTATATACCGTACAAAATGTCCACGATTGAATTTTACCAATTTATTATCACCGTACAACGTCCCCGCGATATGCAACTTAAACAATAGATAGTACAAACTGTCCGTTTACCAAGTTTGATAATTTCGATGAATTTAATTTAGTTTAACAATAAAAAAATGTTTATTAGATCATATTGTTGATAACTATAAGCTAAATGTTATAAAAACATTCGTTGGTCAATGTATCTTATGATACAAAATTGAATATATAGTTTGACAAATGTATTAATTATTCACTACCAATTAATTTAAAAAAATGTAATAAATAAAACAATTACTTCTAGTTATGACTATATTTGAATAAGTTCTGTTTTAATACCTAGTTGATTATTTTCAGACAATACTGCAATCTAGTCAAATTTATTTGAAATACTTTCATACTAAATTCTACTATTTTAGAGGTAAATAGAAATATGGAATAAAATGTACAGATTATAATCATAGAAAGAATTTTTTACACGTGCACATTTGTCATACATAACATGATGCTATTATTTATTAGATTTAAATTATAAATAAATTAAAATATAGTCCAACGAAAATAGTCCATCTGATAAGCTTATTGTGCACATTTTGTCAACCAGATTCACACTAAAGTTTAGTGACTAAACAGCTTAGACTTAGAGAATGAGCAGCTATTACAACATATTATACACCTTCCACATCCAAATAGTATTTTATTTAATATGTAGTATTATTCATTATTATTTTATATTTTTATTATGTATTAATTTAACATTTGTTTTTCAATTGTGTGGTTCGCATATGCAAAATAAAAACTTTTTGATACTAAAATTGTTTTTTTTTTTTATTTTTTAACTAATTTCGGCTTATATTGACGACTGCTTAATAAAATAAATGGGTTTGGTCCCAACGCGTCCACGTAAAACGGAATTCACTACAAATAAAAACAGAGTTTCGTTTATAATTCTTATTTTTCTTATGATAATAGTGTACATAAAATGTAAAATATAAATACAAGACAAATAAGTATTTTTAATAAAAATTTTTTTTTATACAACAGTTACAGAGTATTAGTTAGTGTATCTTTTGTGATTTCTGTTAAAGTAGCCGTTCAAGGTGTATTTGACTTTACCTATTAAATAAATTATAGGTCAATAGTAACTAGATTACCTATGTAACACAAATACAAGTAAAACATTTAGTGATTACTGTGTATATAAATTGCAAACGTTAAATTGATAATACACAATACATGCATGAAAACGTTACGTACGAAAATACACATTATGGTTATTTTGGGCTGCATTTACTGATAGTGCTACCGCCGCCTAACGACGGGGCAACGGTGGAAAGGTGGTGTCACAACATCGTGTCGTCGCGCATAGGTTTTACTCTCAAGACGCGCTAATAAATGTTTCACATCAAACATAAATATACATTATTGTAAAATTAATACATTCATCGCTCCACTCAGAATCTGAAATCGTTAAATTAATATGTTTTTATATTTAAATATAACAATTCACTTTCAAATAATTTAATCAGCACCGCGGCACCAAACACAACTAATAATAAATTTCATATTTTATTCATTGTTGACTTTTTAGAAGTATTTTACTTTAACAATTACATAATATTTGAGTTAAATAAAAAGTTCAAAATAAAATATTTCAAAAATTATTGAATAAATAATAAAACTACACAATTTGCAATTATATGCAATATAAATAAATTATAATAGTTAATAGTATTTGCATTTTTTACAGGTATAATTTAAATGTATAGTTAATTTATTAATTTTTTAATTCATTTAACATAATTTTAAATACATTGGCTCCAAAAGCAACCTGATTTTACATTATTTTTTTTATTTTTCTGTAATCATTAATAATTATAATAATTTTAAGATTAGTATATGTAAATGTAATGAATTTATTTTTTTTTTCATTTTCGATATAAATAAATTCAACATACCGTATTGCTAATAACATTATAAATATACAAAATATGATAGATTGTCTCCGCTCAATAACGTTTTTCGTATAGAATTACGTATCTTATTCATTACAGTAGGTCACTTGGCACCTATTGTTTAATAGCTGAGCAGTGCCCACTTTCTCACTTTTTTATTGAATACTTTAAATATTTGTAAAATGTATACAATTTTAACACTTTTACGTTTCATCTAACCTAAGTTTTTCGTACGAAGCAGCTGATAAAATAATAATAAATTTATCAAAATGAATTCACTATAATTGTAAACAATAAATATTCACTAAATGATTATACTATATTATAACTATATAATTGTGTACGTTTGTTTTAATTCTTCTTAGTCTCTATTCCCTAAAGCAATCGTCTGTTTAGCCTTTTCCCTTTATTCTGATCTCACTCACTGCGTATGACGTGCGAGAAAATATTTCTATCACCATTCAGTGGAACCTAATATTACTATATAAATTGTAATCTCGATTATCCGCGAGGTATCATTGTCTTTAGCGGGACCATCTACATATCTTCATGTATACAAAAAATATATACATCTTTATATTATACATAATTATTGGTTTAATTGGGTTGTTATAGCTAATTATACAATAACGACGTAAAATACAATACGCTTGTTTAATACATATTAATACATTTCGGTAATTGTTGATACGTTTAACTCGTAATTTTAATTTTATGGATTATCCACACATGCTTTCCCATCCTATTTCGCGGATAATCGAGAATACACTGTAATACTATTATATCGTAAAAATTTGTATATCCTGATGGATGGTCGTCTACTGTTTGCATCTAGTCATGAACGCGTACGATTATTGATGGTTATTTATATTATTAAATTGATAACGAGAATAATATGCATACATTATATATATATATATAAATACATACCTATCGTCCAAACATGTTTTGTTTTTTCGTTTCCGTGAGTAATATAAGCTCTAGACGTACCGTTTAGCGTGAGATCTCTTTATTGTGTCGAAAGCCTTCGCCATGACAAATGTTGATATACGCCTGCTTCAATGTACATTTCCTTTATTATACATATTATATTATATATAACTTATTGTGTTGTCCTTGATCCAGTCGAATTAAAACTGTATTTTATGTAATATATTGTATATAAATGATAGGTAGGTAACAGTTTGCAATAAAATTCATCGTTGTCGGTTACGCGTAAACTATTTACAATAATATTATACCATTCCGTTTGAAACGTTTACCAAAAAAAAAAAACATGACAATAATAATACACAACGAAAACTCGACGACGACAGCTGATGTATTGTTATATACGTATAAAATGCATATCCATTCATGTGCCTGCCCACGCAGCCTGCATAGGACATTTTGAGTCTTTGCCTCTGCGAGCTTATAATATATATTAAATCGTGAATTTTATTAACTAATCGGCTATCGAAACTTCGTTCATTTGTCTATCTATATTTCCACAATATTATTATATTTATACTAAACTTTATTATGCTTTCACGGCCATCAAACTTTTGTCTTTATTTATACAATATTTAATAATTCCGTCGTATTATTTTATATTTCGTACGTTCGTCCTGAATTCGCATTCGAAACGTAAATATTATACTCAAATGTAATAAAAAAATACTTAATTATTCAACGTTTTTGTGCCAATAAGTTATACGTTATTTCCCTTTAAAAAAATCGAAATTCATTTTGTATTTTGTTTTTTTTTTCAAATAAATGTACCCTTGAAAATACTAACGGATTGATTATGTCACACAGTTTTTCTCAATTTTTCATTTATTTTATGTAGCTAAGGTTTTTTATATCATTGTGGCAAGTGAAAACTCATGAACCTAATAAAAATTATAAAGTAACCTTTTTTAGGCGTGCACTTTGAAGTATTATTTAATTACTTAAATTAAGGACGAGACCAATTAAATAATGAAGTTAAGTTTTACGAATTTTTTCTTTATATGCAAAACCATCAGAATATTAAGTCTGCTACAACGCAGAAACATCCATAATATGATTCAATATTATGTTTTTACAAATAAATTTTAAATATAACTAGTGAAAGCAAAATATTGATCAAACGTTTTATTATGCAACACATTATAATACGCTAGTATTAAAAAAAAACGTCGATATAAATTTGTTTTTACATAATAATATGTATAAATCTCATTGCCGCATTTCATTTAATTTGTACGATGCAAAACCAACTAGTCAAAGTCATCGCCTAGTATAATATACGTTTAACTCCATCGCAAACGATTTATTGAAAAATTATCTATATATTATTATATAGCACATAAATATAATTTTTATCTGCAACATATTATTTACAATGTGGTTTTAATGATAAAAATACATGAAAAATATCACAGATTTTGTAACCATTGAAAAATATAAATGTTTTGAATTATTCAAATTACGTACTTGCCAAAGAATCCCTAGAAATGATAACTAAATTGTATTGCGTAAATGTTTGATAATATTCATATGTTATTCAAGCTTTCAAACATTTTAAAATTTTAATTTAAAATAAACTATATACGTACGTCGTTATACGTTGTCTAATATAGTTTGAGTGTACCTAGGAATTTTCTTTTCATCGCTAAAAGCGAGCCTTTTTTATCTTTGCTCCGATGATGCATTTGTTTTAGTTTGTATAAACGAATGAAGTACGTGTTGCCCTGGTGTATATACATGTATATAAATATTATTATATAATACATGTAATATTATACATGGAAAAAAGTTGATCACCATAAATTATTCAAGTTATTCAAAGGAATTCGACTACATACATCGTGCGTCTTTCAGTTTTTTTTTTATTTTTCGTACAGAAAACTTAGATATTATATTGAATACCAAATAGATGCTATAATATCTAAAAAAAAAAATAAATTTATCTATATATCGCCATAATATTAAAATGAGATATTTAAGTATTACTACGGAGCTAATGCATTTCAGTCATCGATATATCTATTGACGTAAATACATTATCCTACAGCGGGTATTAGGTACAATATAAAAAACAATCCTTTTGTATTTTACAATAATAACAGTAATATTATAATACAACAGACTCAGTTTACCAGTTTACCACGCATGTACATAATGCATAGCAAGAGGAATAAATTACAACTTTACCAAGAATGAAACTGTTGAATCATGTCAACACCGTTGTCAGTGTTTTAGAAAATGTCTTAATTAATTTTCAAGTCACCGAATTTTTCCATGACGATAAACTTATGTAGGTATTACTAGGTATAAGTCAGTAATCACATCTGCTAGCTTAATAGTGCTATATAGCTGGTAGTGCTTTATTCGCAAACTGATATTCTGAGTTTCCCGTCAAAAATCAATTTCCGTTTTATCCGGACAAAATAACGTCCGTACTCGATTAATTGATTTAATTTTGTTTTAAAAAAATATATATACATTTTATGTAGAGAAGAAAGGTTCGTTTGAATATTTTTACTAAGATATTATTATTTTTTTTATTTTTTTTTTATTATTATTAATTATTATTAGTCATTAGTACAAAATTATTACGGCTCGACAATTAATGTACATAAGCAAGATAAGAAGATACAAATAATATATTTGTACTAAATATGTAGAATGCATTAGCATAATAATATAGAGAGTATATAAAGTTATATAATATAAATTATATGGATAAGATAATGATAAATAAGATTATAAAGTA
Source organism: Rhopalosiphum maidis (assembly GCF_003676215.2). NCBI lineage: Eukaryota > Metazoa > Arthropoda > Insecta > Hemiptera > Aphididae > Rhopalosiphum > Rhopalosiphum maidis. The sequence continues at coordinate 52,063,361 of NC_040877.1, read as the reverse complement.
CTAAAATAGATAATAGTAATTAATTAATGTATTATATGGAATGAAAAATGAAATGATATATGAGTAAGACTTAACGCTGGTATGACTAAGGTAAATTAATTTTGTTTAGGACAGTGGAAAGAAGGGATATAAGTGGATTAATGATTGCAGTGAAATTCAAAAAAAATTTCGGTAACAACGTTTCGGTTATGGAAATATTGTTACTTTTGTTTTCGGAACCAGATAAGGCATGTGCATAAGATTTGGGCTTAGGGTTAGAATTTGTATTATAAGGATATGAGGTTATAGGTTTTTGTGGCATGCGATAAATACTGGATTGATATTTGCGGAGAGTTTTCAATAACGGACATCCTTTGAAATTCGCCGTATGGTCACCTACACACAGGGCGCATTTGGCTGGGCAGGAACTGTCCTTGCTGCATCAGGTAGTGAGGTGATCACCACCGCACTTGACGCAGCGTGGTCGATGACCGCGAAACCGTCGAGTAATGTGGTATTCTTGACAATTACGGCATTAAGGTGGACCCCGATTGACCCCTTGTATGGTTTTTCGATTTTTACCAGAGTATGGAAAAGAGATGATACATTAAAAATGTTGTTGTTTTTTTCGGTGGGTTTTAGATCCACGTAAAATAGTAGTAGAGCAACGTTGCGTTTTAAAATATTTGAGACTCTTGTGACAGTATGTCCGAGGGTGACCAGAGCTTCAGAAATATCAGAAGTAGGCTTCGTATGATGTAGGTTTTTTATTGCAATCCAAAAAGAACGTAGATGTGATGGAAGAAAAGAGTGGTAGCCAAAACTGGTTTCCCTCAAAAAGTTAATGACTGCGTCGAAGCTATCTGCGACTTTAGGCCTAACGCTTAGGTATGATCGAGTGGCTTTAAATGATAGCCGATTGATATCAATACTGCTCGATAACGAATTTTTAAATAAGGTAATATAACTTACGTTTTTCATATAGATTAGAGTGAGAAGAGTATTGGTAGGCTTTGTATGTTGCTGGTTTGAAGTAAAATTACGAACCACATTGTTCGCATTAACTGTGGGGCTATTATCGCATGACGCGGAAAACGCCTCGTCATTAGAATTGTCGTCGATAGGTAGGCTTGCAAACCGGTTTGATGACACGAAGAACTTAGATTTTTTTTCATTATATGTGATGGGGAACCAGTCGAAAAGGATAAGAGATTTCGTTTGGATTTCGGAACCAAAGTGGTTACTCCGTCCGCATTTTGAAGGGGAATAACATTACCCTTGGAATCGTAAATAGTTGAGAGTTGTTTGGCAATACGAGATGGAATTTGAGTACCGAAACTGTTAGTAATATCTAGGTTCGCCGTCCATGGTGCATTATGCGCGTAGTTACGCTGACCTTTGCACAGAACACTGATAACGGAGCGAACAACGACACAAGTGCGCATTTTAGGACCGACTGAGGGTGACTGGATATTATTTGAATGGGGTAAAAATTTGTATTCCACTACTTTTTGCTTATCTTAAATTGTTTAATTTAAGAAAATCAAAACAATTTCGCAGAGATATGTAGTATTTAATTTTTTTACATCGCCTAATTTTGATTAAGGATTCTAATTTTGATTTTACTGAACACCTAAAAATCAGTAAGATGGTAAATAGTAAAAACTAATATATTTTTGTGATGCTTAACTTTTTCTTTTCAAATAAAAAAGAAATAAAATACAAATAATAACTTAGAAAACTGTTGTTAACATTTAAATCACGTATATATTATGCATTTATTCATCATTGATATATTTACAAAATGAAAGAATAATTTAATTTTATAGAAAAAACGCATTATTTACTTACACGCCAATACAATAAAATTATCTGAAGATTTATCGTCAACGTCATTATGTCAATTATTGTATATATTTATATATTTTGAAAACGGTATAAAAAAATCATGACGACATTTAGGTATTACGTCATAGAATTTTAATTATATGTAAATTGATTGATATATTTCATTTTACTGTATTTAAATTCTACAATTTTATAGTAATAATAAAAATGTGTTTGCCATATTATTCAATATTTTTTTATTTTTGTTCACGATCAATTACTTAACGTCATTGTTATTGTTTGATTTCAGGTGAGTTGTGATTGATAAAATGGTATTTCGTGGAATATATTATTATATCTGTCTATTGAAGTAACATAGCCTGCAGGTAATTGAATTAAGCACGCAATACATTACAAGCAATGTTTTATAATGATTTTTTTTTTCAAAAAGTAAAGATAAACTGTTTTAAAGTGAAAGTCATGTAGGTGAATTTCAAATGGCTTTTATTCAATTTAAGGCATTTTGTTGCAACGAAAATGATGGTTATTTTTCAATAAAATACAACGATTTAATAGCTGATACACGTTTTAACTATACCAGTACACATTTTATATTAACTTTGAATCATACTTAAAATAAACAAACTATCAACAACTCAGCATAATAGCAATAATATTAAGTATAGTTTTTTTTTCTTCATCATTTATAATAAATTGTTTAAATTTCGTTTAGTCGAATTATCTGTACCTAATCAACTATACACGCCATTAAACAATACAATTTATCAATATAAATGATATTGAGATGGATTAAAATATAAATATATAATATATAATAAATTGTTGATTTTATGTACAATTAAAGACAAATTGGCCGATGTTTAATACTTTTATATAATTTTAAACATAAAAAAAACTAACCTGTGTATCAATTATAAACGTATAATAATGAATTCGTATCGAAAAAATGATTTTGAATTATTATAGTTAATAATAGGGAAATTTATGAAAACAATAGTTAAATGTAGAGATATTTTTAAAACCTTAAAACTGTTATTCTGTATAATAAGCAATAATACTAAACGGTTTTTATTTTACGACTTTATTATATAACATGGTAAATTTGAGCATGCAATTTAATGACACTGAATGACACACAGCTAAGTCTATTCAGACCGAACATAGTAGTTTGTTGTGAAGTCATAACACTGAAAATTACACGTATTAAAGTTTGAAAGTATAATTGAAATGGTCCAAGTATACGCACCAAGTAACATTTAGTCTCACTTTAAATGCTTTCGCAAAATAATAGTTATTAGTTTATTACAATTTGTTGTTTACGTAGTGTATGAAAAAGTTCAATTTCAAATTCTGCTTCAAATTTAATTTCTAAAATGTATTAAGAAAGAAGCACTATTATTATAATTAAATTAATATGTATTGTGTGACATTTAATCTTTTAGAAATCATGTTATTTTCCTTATTATTAGATACATAATACAATTTTAGGATATGATATAGTTTTAAAGAATACATGATTTTAAAAATATTCAGTTTTTTTACTAAAACGCTAAAACTTTTAAATTATCTTATTTTTTGTGATTTTAAATATTATGATATTAAACATTTATTTTAAAATGTAATTTTAACCTGGTCATTGTTAATTGCTTGAAAAGAGTTTGATAACACCATATTATTAAGTTTCATATGTGTAATATGCCATTAAAAAAAAGGGGGTAAATCAATTATTTTATTGTATTTTTAATACATTAGCATCTGAGAGTGTTCAATTAATGTATTGATTTTACAATGATAAATGGTTTTATTTTTTTGTTTTTTATTTACCTTTTTGTAGTAGAAAAAGTACTTCAATCAAAATCGTAAAAGGTGTTTTTAGATAGAGACGGATATAGTCCTTTTTTTAGATGAAAGCAGCAAGTTTTCGATTTGTGATTACATTTTTATTTTTGAGCAAAAACGTTGAAAATTAAACATAAAGTTCCTCATAAAATTTTATATTTTTCTTGAGTATACATTTCGATAATTTATAATTATCATTTTTTAGTATACGTTTACAGTTAAAATGTTAACAAAATGAAATGAATAGTTTTTGGATTAAAAATACTAATAGTTTTAAAAATTTAATGCACATTTTTTCTTACATTTTTATTAATAAAAATTAAATAAACAGTTAGTGTTAAGCAAATGAATTTCCTATTATCGTTTTTTTATTCAGGTTATATTTTCAAAATCCCCACAACTTAACTATTTGTTTTAGCTACTGGAGAGGGTAATACTTTTTACATGTTTAATCTTTGGATTTGGGTGGAAGTTTAGAGTTTTATAGCTTTTATAGAGTTATAGCTTAATATTGCTATGCTAAGTATGAGATGATAATGAGGTGTTTGTTTAGTTTGTTGGTTAACTATATATATAGAAAAAAGGTTTGATTATTTTCATTAAGATTTCAGATTGGAATATTTGGAACTAGTTAATACTTGACAGTTTTTCTGGGTCCTACACTTATATTACGTTTGTCCGTTGTTTGGTTTTGAGAAGGAGATTGTACATAAATTCCATAATTAAAGTTGATGTGTTTGTAGAAATTAATATTAATGCCCGTTTCTGTTATTTGGTAATATGTTTTTTAGAATTTGAATGTGTAGAATAGGTGAGACATCATTTAAATGTTACTCTTAAGTAACGAGACAACTACAGTGGAAGACGTCCATATTGGAGTAAAAAGGGGGTAATTAAAATAAGTTACAGAATGAAATTGTAATGTATTAATTCCTATAGTAACAATAATTCCCAATTTTTGTACCAAGGAAAATTTATATTAAAAAAAAAAATTCAATATGGTAATATTTTTAATTTCCGGTTGGTATTCAACAGCTTGTTAAAAGTTATTGGTAAAATAAGAAAATAAATTTCTGTCGTTTTTATATTTTATTCTTGTTAATAATGTATTATTGATTCAATTTTATTTTAAATCTAATTTATAATTTGGCTTGTAAAATCATTTTCTAATACGTTAGATAGTTTTCATATATTTTTAATTATTGCAATAAATAATAATTATAATTTTCTTATGGTTGTATGAATTATTATATTAATAGATTTATTTTAGTTTGTAGTAGCAATAATACGTAATAGCTGAGACCTTGGCCTCTTTAATTCCCTTAAATTCCTTAATTTTCTATAGCCGAGGTTCCTGTGTATAAAATCTATATTTTCTTTAATTTAAAATTTGGAAATAGCATTATTGTCTTTCTTGGTTCTATATATTCTATTAAATTTATGAAGTTTTGAATATGTATTGCGACTGCAACGACTTGTTAATTTATGAACTCAAGTGCAGCTGAATGTACCTAAATATATATTGTATAAATTACGTTTTATCATATAATGTAAAATTTTTAATTGTATTAAATATTATAGATTTGTAAATTATCGGATATTAATATAGTAACTATCTATCAGTATTCTTGTATCTCATTAAATTCTTATTTATTTTGTTGGGAGGGGGAGTTGTTGAACTAGAGTTATTTATTTAGTAAATTTAAAATATAAGATTATAATTCAAATTATAGCACTTCAATACAATTTTTTTTTATGGAATGCAGTAATTATTTTTATTTCTATTTATATAGCACATTTTAAACAGTTTACATAATATAATAGACAAATTAATCATATTTTGGATCAAAAGTCACGTATAGGTATTCAAAATATATTGTTATTCGATAAACGATATTCATGTAGAACGGATTGATGTTTGAACCATATACCCAAGACACGATATAAATGTACTATGTATGCAAATTAAGGGTAAAATAGCCATGTCAATACAGTCAAATTTAACGATTTTAGTCGGTAAAAGAGAGAGAAAGAGAGTATGAGTGAGAGGTATGGGGAGAGAATAAAGGGTGTTTTGTTATTCATTCGTTTATATATTTTTTTGTTCGGTCTCACGATCGCCAAAATATTCTATATATAGGTTTATGTTCATCGCATATTTTATACTAGTACCTACCTATATCAGAGTATAACATAGGTAGGTAACACATTTTTTTTTTTATGGTTATAAAACAAAATTAAATTCAATACGAAATTATTCACATCAAGATATCGAGCGAATATTAAACGGATACATAACACTATATTATTTCGGTTTATAGATAAATATTTATATACGTATATAATTGATGGCTTACGGCTTAACGAGGTCTTAATGACCACTGTAACATGAATATAATATTTCGTAGTTGTAAAAATAAATATTGTAATCGTACGAAGGCCTTCACGCGAGTTCAGAATATTTTTTTATATTATTATTAAATTTCACTGTCACAAATTGTTGGTTATTGTAATTGTTTCAGTTTAAGTTAGATTTTAGTATGGAAAAAAAATAAAAATAAAAGTTTTAATTTTACTAATTTGACAATTGTAAATACATATTTATACGTAGTTTATATAATTTTCGGTTATTATATTTGACTTTGTTGTTGTTATTATTATTATTATTACTATGTCAACTATGTTTTCCACGAAGCTTGTCATTTTTATTTTTAAAAGAGCGGTCTTCTGATTTTACCAAAATAAATTTCATACGACAAGGCAGATAAACATAAAATGTTCAAAAACAAATTGACCATGTCGGATTTTTCCTATTGCCATTATTATCTTTTTACTGACTGTTCTAAAATATCATATGCCTGTGTAGGAACACTGCTCACGGCGAAATACCATACAGTAAGAAGGTACACACATTTATCACATATATATATATATATATATATACACATATAACCTAACCTATGTATATAATATACACACATTAAAGTACCGATAGTACTCTTTGTGATTTCACCTAAGTATATGTATCACATATATGAAACGCAAAAAATGAACATGATATATTGTTTATCACTTACTATTATTCAAGGGGTTCTTATTATAATTTATATTTTAGTTTTTAGGTTGTATTTGGTTTCAATACTGAATAATATATATTAGTTTAATGCATAGATGCAATACATACAGATTTTTCAAAGCTTATATATTACATATTTTTGAACGAATAATATACTTACTAAATATACTACGATTTAAATAATTCTTAGTATTTGTAGTTATAGAATTACAGTCTATAGTTAATTAAAAAAATATAGATATTTAATTAAATTTTATTAGACTATAAAAAAAATTGTTTACTTTAAAATTTAATTTAAAATAAAAAAAAAAAAAAACAATTACGATATAATATTAAATCGTACATGGTCAAACAATAAATATGACATATTTTTTTTTTTAAATTTCTTTTTATTGAAAAATTACATTTTTCTAAAAGACTGATTATACACACCACTGATCAATAATATATAAATATTATTTTAAAAACAAGTTTTTATATCCCATAATTAAATAACACAATATAGTATGGTATTTTTTCAATATCATAAGACAATAGTTATAATAATTATATTGCAAATAAAAAAAGAAATACAAATTTAAGTAAAATATTTATTTTTAATACAACTATATTCTATATTAGGCCACAAAAGAGGTGATATTACATTATCATTGTTTATTAAATGTATGAATAATTCGTATATAAGATGTTCATTCACTTTTTAAGCTTACCTACCAAGTGCCATGAAGAATATGATAATATTTGTACAAACTAGCCAAGATAAATATATAAAGTGAGAGGAAGAGTGGTATTATTCGAAAAAAAAAATATATAAATAATAATAATAAAATAAAGGTCTATCTTCACATATTCGCATAATATACAATATATATTTATATTATATAATAAACCGTTCCTAAAAATCAGTGGCTGTAAGGAAGTGGCGCGCGCACGCGTGCGTATGTGTGTGAAAAAAACCGAGTTTACCGGACCGTGCATAACCGAACTTCAGAACCCGACCGAGGAGTTATAAATTACCACAGCCCATTGCTACTACCCCCTTGGGGCCCGATTCGAAAACAGGAGCAACAATCCGTAACCATGAACAATACATACCACTCTCCATGCTACTGCCACCCGTCCATCTACTAACCACTCACATCCTTGTTTGCCGCGCACTACTCATTTTTGGGATATATTTTTTTTTTTTAACCGAAAAGAAAGGTTTGCAAAAATCGACAGCACACTTAAATTCGCATTGTTAACATGAGTATGTGAGATATTCATATTATATTATAGCGATATAGTGGGGTAAGTACTAGTAATGGCTCGGTTATACCGGAGAAGGAAGTGTTAAGGTGGTGTAGTCGTGTGTTGGTGTTGTTGGCACAAGTGAATGAGACCAACTGAATTCATAAATCAATTTTCGATGGTACGGTAGCGGTAGTGGCGTCGACGAGCAGGACACCCTGATGGATCTATACATAATAAAAAACGCATTTGTTTGCAAAAAAATTTCAACCCTATCCACCTTCGCACCGTGTTCAGATGTTTTGATACCATAGTAAATGGACTATATATGTGCTAACGCATCTTAAACGACGGTGATAATTCCGTTATTTATTCTCCATGTCTATACTCACTTTCCTCCCTCCCATTACTGGTGAAAGTACAATGGTTTTTGTTATAAAGCGATGACGTGACATGAACCCGCTCTCTGGATAATCGTCATTTTCTCGGACAACACAATTTATATTTTTTGTACTTACAATTCTATCGTCGTCTCTACGGTAAAACGGTTTCTTTATTTGCTATAATACAACAGAATAATGAGACGTTTATTTGTATAATTTTCCAGTCGTGGCGTAATAATTATTGTTTTAAATGCAGTACTGTCGCATTATTATTCTGCTCCAACTATAGTAAAATCCACAGATAATCATATTAACCATTACGTCATTTAAGTATTTTCATCATAAAACATGTTGGTGGGGTGACTTATATTACTTCATTAACCACTAAGAGAATAATACATATTTATTTACGTAGATAAATGTATACCTAAATTACGTTTACGTAGATTTTTATTCAAATAGGTATAATACTAATAAACAGTCCTTTTAAGAATAGTTTTCAAATGTAGATTAGATTTGTATTTATACATATTCGAATATTGTGTCAAGTTAAACTTCAAATGTTAGATGAAAAAATATATTTTATCTATTCTAATTATCTAATGAAATCTTATTATAAATTCTAAAGACCATTATAAAATATTATATTTTAAATAAAGCTTATTTAGAGTTGTTAAAAACAAATTATGTATTACATTTATCATTAGAATATATTGCTAAAGCGAAAAAAAACTATTTTGTATTCTGGAGTAGAAAATAGAAATATGGAGAAAGTATTAAAATACTTGACAAGATTGCAATTTTCACCTATCTATAGATTTAATATTTGCATAACTACATTAATTTAAAAATGTACATGGCTTATAAATTTTAAAAATAGTTGTGTATACTGCACTTACAAAAAAAACATACGAAATATATACAAACCAGACCATTTTTGTACTTCAAATACTGTTATATTTTATACATTATTAAGTTTATAACTCCACTCTACTATTATAATCGTAAGATGTGCAATTACTTAAGTTTTTGTAATTAAAAGTTTTGTAATTAATTGTTTCCTATTTAATCATTATAAAAAAAACTAATTTATAATATAATTAAATTTTTAAAAAAAATCTGACAAACTTCAGCTGGATACCTACTGGTTTATTTAAAATGCTACATAGTGCATAATATACCTAGTAGTATCTACATAATATTCATTTTTCAGAATTTATTACATTTTAGTACTTAATTAATATAAATGTATGTGTAAAACACATAATATTATATCATCTAAACACGAATTTATATGAATTATCGAATATTATGATAATTAAAAATATAATAATTTTTAACTTACATGTTTATTATAATTTTATGCAGTTCTATTGTTTTTAATTGACTATTTTTTTATTTGTTACTTTATTATCATGGTTTATTAATGATAAAAATATGAATCCTGAGAGACTTCAATACAACTGTATACTCCCATATTATTATGGTATTTACTGTTTATAACAACAGACTAATTAATGGCTTTTCCAGCAAAACGTTAAATACTGAATTCCTCCTCGAAAAGATAAATGACCCACAAAATATAAATTGTACTGGTAGAATGGAGGTTATTGAAATTCTCTATGGACTTTATTAAACGGGATTGCCATTGGCCATAACCAAACAACATTAATGATCAAACTTCCAGTTTCAGGCACAGTCGTTCTTATTTTAACCATAATTTTGAGTTTGTAAATTAAATGTTTTCTACTCCAAAGTAGTTCTAAGTTTTTAATATAATAATCAATTTAAATTTATAAACAAGGTAATCCTATTTATAAACACATTTTAAGAATGTAGTGTAAAATTAATTCATAAAAAAAGATAACACACTTAATTTTCCAAATACAGTAACTAAAGTATAATATAATTATATAAATATACAGTTAGTCAAAAACACAATTCTGTACATAAAAGTATAAAAATAAAAAATATAAATTTTAAATTTTAAATAAATTTTTATTTACAATAAAGATATAAAATATTTTTACTTTTTTTAAAAATACCTAAGAAACATCTAAATTGACTATTTGATGGTAAATTATTTACTATCTTAGACGTATTTATATATAAAAATCCATTCGTTGCGTTAACTTAGTTTATATTGGTATACATTTGTTTTTAAATATTCATAGTATGTATCTTTTATAAAATATGCATGTCATCTATGTAGAAAATGTATGTATTTTATTTTATATGTTATTAAGAACTATGACATTTTCAATTCTCCCAGTGATAGATTTTGGTTATTAAAAGAAAAATCATTAATAAACAATTAAATAATATTTTATTTATTTTTAATGTTTAATTTATAACAATGCTCACTGCTGAGATATTACTATTAAATCGAAAGTACAATAATGGGTCTTTAAATGCAAATGAACCTAAAATCAAAAAATTGTTGACTTTTCTAAAAATTAATTAAACATATACATAGGTTTTTTTTAGAAATTTTCCTTTGTATTAAAAAGTATATATAATCAATGAAATTCTGTATAAATACACACACACACACACATATATATATAAATATATTAAATATTATTTTAGTGTTTAACCAAAATCTTGATTACATAGAGTATTGTTTGAGAAAAAATAAACAAACAATGAGACATATGAAAAAAAAATATTTTTGGAAGAACAGACTCAAAAAACGTATTATTTAGTTATTTTATGGTGCAATATTATTATTATTATAAAAAAATTTAAAAGTGTTATTGAATTATTTTTTTCTCTGACACTTCGGGTAAAGCGATTAACTAATAAAGATAACAATGCGTATTCCAATATAATATTAAATTCGATAAAACAGACGCTTTTATTTCCTCAGAGATTCTTCTTTAAATCTAATAACTTAAATCTATATTGAGTGTATAATAATATTATATTATAAAGATGGAATATTAAATTTCTCGTAAAACGTACCTATAATTATTCCAAAGTGGCGAACTATACCGTGATAATATTATGGAATTTATAAATTTATTATTTATTTTTATACATTATATAATAATATATATCGTGTAAAACAACTTGAAAATAATTGCAGTCGGTTGCAAATGTTATAGAAATTAATATATATATATATATATATAACAAAATACGTGCATTTTATTACATTCCTGGGTTTCTTTCTCGTACTCGTTATTTTATCTGAATTTCACATTTAACATTTATTTTATTTTTGACGAACAGTATTTCTTTTTTTATTGTATTTTAGTTTTATCATCAATTATAATACAAAAACCATACAATATGCAAAAAAAGTGAAGAATTGTATTTTATAATTATGTTTAATAATTTATTGAATTAATTAATTTATTACAATAATAATAATATGTTTAAATGTATAAACACTTTTATCCAGTACCTATATAATAGGATTATATATTGCCACAATAGATATCGTCTATTATTGTAATGCGCAATTGAAATTTTCGCGATGGAAAAATAAAATTATGAAAGTTTTTGCGTTCTTTTGTTTTATTTAAAACATAAGTAGTTTCGTCTCTTGTTATTCCGTTATTATTATGGACGGCGAGCTTAACAATATTTCGATATCTTCTTCGGACTAGAAGTTTTCATGATGCCCTCACAAGAACCCAGAGAATACCAAAAATAACGTAAACATTATATTGGCCGCCACTGTATAGTAATTTTGAAACGAACAAAAGTCGTTTTGAAAGCACTTTATATGCAAATTATTAGTTGGCTGAACTTGGCCTAAGACTGTTCCGATGAAATGGCTCCCAAAATAATAAATTCTAATAAAAAGTGAATTGAGAAAATCTATCTCGATCAAGTTTTCAGTTAAAAAAAACCACTATAATGATAATATTAATAATACAAGATACTGTCGGATCTACGTATAAATCACAATCAAGTCGATTATATCCGGTCACTGTATCAGCTAATAGATACATATCTACAACATATTATAAACTGAAGTAGCTAAATAAAAGTTTTAGTGAAGCAGTTTGATCTAATTGAATTTCTAAAAGCGCCATTGTTTTCTCAAAACCATAAAGATTGGGTACCTATTTTGCAAAATAAACGCACTTCGTGCATGCATATACAGTTAAAGGCAATATATACGATACTAAAAACCTTTGAACGTTGGCCTATTTGAGAAGAAGGATGTTAAAGACCCTCATTTACCTCATTTTTTGGAGTTTGTTCTTGTTTATTAATTTTTTATGTACCTATGTTAATAGCATTGTCAAATTAACATTAATAAAAATTTAATAAAACAGATTTGATTATTAGAAAGTACAATAACAAGAAGACGATTAATTTAGGATACCTATAGAGAAACCTCTCCTTACAAAATAGTGTTATTAAAAATATAATTATCCTTATATTCTTGATCAATTATAGATATACCACTTAGTTTGAAACAGTTATCATTGTACCAACCACCGCGCCGGCTGTTTTTACAAATGTGTCAATCCCACGTATTACGTATATGTACACGGTACAGGATAATTTTTTAATGTAAGATATTCATATTAATATAAAAAAAATGTATGTTAACAAGAAAAATAATAGGTACCTAATATATATTTGTATTGTTTTAATTTTGTAAGTATTTAATTTTTTGACTAAAACGTTATTATGTTCATCATCATTTTCTTAAAAGGATTTTTTTTTTATTATTTGTGTATTAATAGAAATTAGTTATATATATTAGCTACTAATTTTAGACTACGAAAGTTCAACAATTAAATAATACAAATTGCAAAAAATAAAATATATAAACACTTAGTTAATTAGTTATAATTGTTTTAAGATAAACATGAAAGGAATTATGGAATAAATGCTTACGATGAGTAAGTCGGATAAATGATACTTACCGGTTATTACAGTAGTCTTCTAATTTCTTTTGACTTTCTTGTGTATTTTTTTGATTAATTGTCTCTTTCTTTTGAAAGTACGACGGTCGTCAGGTCAACATAATGACAGCAGAACACAATGGTTATTTTCAGATCTTACTCTTACACCTAATATAAAGTAACAGGTAAAAGGCTGCCACGTTAAAATATATATATTAATATTTTATAGTTGTGTATGTGTTTAAAATCTACGCTCATAAATGTTTTCTATATTGACGTTGTATTTTTTTTCTACAGTTATTTGAAGAAAACTTATAGAAAATCTTTATTAGGTTTTTTAAATTGAGGTATATGAATCACAAAAATTTTATAAATTTTCAACTTTTTGAAATTTTTGCGATTTAGACATATTTCGTAAACATTTAAACTTTTTTTACAACGATAAGTACAACTTATAATAAACCTTGTATTCAACTTTAAAGATTTTTGGTAAGCTAAATTTTTTTAATCGGAATTCTAGGAAAAATCGAAAATTTTAATTGTCTACCAATAGCTTAAAAAAAGTCGAAATATTTTGAAAATTTAATCGTAAATGGATAACGCTAATATATATATATATTTGGTGAAAATAAATATTTACAATGATTCGTTTTTGAGTTACAGCAAAATTAATTCGATTTTGTTGAAAATTGGTTATGCGTAAAAATTCCCATTTTTCGTTACTTTTTTAGGGTTTTTCCTGACACTTTTGAAAACTACTGGAAATTTTTACTTTTGACTCCCTGAAGTACTAACTAGATTCATTTTCCTTTTCAAAGATGAGCTGAAGTTAAAAATCAAAGCACTATTACTACTACAAAACGTAATAACAGACATATAAATAAAAAACAAAACGCACATCATTGTGAAATCAATACATTCATCACTCCGTTCAGAATCTAAAATAAATAAATAATATTAATATAAATATAATATAATAAAATAGTTTTTGAAATGTTGACTGAAATAATTTGTTGTCATTATGTTCAACGATTTATTGTTGAATTAAAATTTAACATATCCATTATCGACTTACTAAATGATAAGGTGCACTCGACAACAACAACTACAATATATCAGAGCGGCTTTCCCAATTTTTTTTTATTATTATACTATAAAAATTGTTCAGTACATTATCATGTTTAAATCAAAGTTATTTAAAGTTTCCTACGATTTGTTAACAACTATATTACAAGATTTCTATATAAATTCATATAATTCAAAATTATATATGTATATACCTTCCTATTTTTAACTTTCAAGACATTTCGAGAAAAAACATCTAATCTTATGATGTAAGATAAATTATTAAAATATTATATTGGTACAAATATAAAACGCGTATATTATTATTTACGTTCGTTTATGAAAATAAATCAACAATTCTAAATACATCCCTTCCCCCATAAGTTATACCTCATAACAATAGAATAAATAAACGGAATTTAAAAATTACAGATATTTATTTAATATTTTCATTGTGGTAAGCCTTCGCTTAGCTTCGAGTCACAAGTATTTTGGAACAATCTAGAATTGCTTACACGTGGTATTCTTAAATATTTTACATTATAATAAAGTTGTACAGAATATTATTTTTAAATATTATCCTTTATGTTTTTTTTTCTTTATTATTGAATCAGACTGTTTTTATTTGTACTTGTCTTGTAGTCACTACAAATATAGAAGTCACAGTATTTATTTATGCATCGTAGGACAATACTAGGTTTAAATTTTTGTTTTATGTTAAAAACGTTATTTTTGTTAAGTAAATAATACATTTTCAAGAACACTTAGAATTTAATTTAAAACGATTGAAAGATAAATGGAAGGCACATGGCATAAAACAAACCGCTGTTTTTAGATTGACTTGAATCACAACAGTTATATACTTATTTACAAACGTATGCTCGTGTCACTTCACACACTTTGTGTGGTGATTCACCAAACATACTCACCTCGTATTTTCTTTAATAATTAATATTTTGATTTTTTATCTTAAGTATACTTGAGTGCACGCCACACTTACAGTATGTGCTTTGTCTGTCTTACAAACATAAAACATTTCAAGTGTGAGTTAAATGAATTGATTTATAATTCAACTCACAAGAAGAAGCATTAGAACCTTGTTTTAGGAATAAAAAATTGAGAAGTTTAAATCGCTTACTTTATAAATAGTATATAAAATCTAAGTAATTTAAAATATGATGTTTAAGTACAAATTTTGAAAATTATAAATTTAATACATTTAATATTTAATATTAGCTAGACGAGGAAAAAATAAATAGTGGGTGATTAATGATCATGATTAGTAAATCACATTGTATCGAATTAATAACTGAGCATAATTTTACCTAACGAATCTTGGGTGGAGTTTTATGAGAGATTGTGCATGCTTCAAACAATATCACAAAAACAATATGATTATAGCATGAGTCACGAACAGCATACGAGTCCATTTTCTGTATGAGAAAGTGTCCAAGATTTAAGAAAATAAATAAATGTACTCCTAAACTAAAGGCGAAGGGCTGAGGGATAATAATATTGTATGATGGTAGTCAGAAAAATGTAATCGATTATTTAAAATAAATAATATACCCACCAAAAAGTCGTGCTTTTAGATTTTTAATGGAAAACAATTTTTTTTTGTCAGATAAATTTAAGTATTATTATTTATTACGATTATCACGTTAGCTGACAAAAATTCTCGACAAGATAAACCCAACTGTACTATACCAATAACGATGAAGTGCTGCTCTTGATGTTTGATGATGCATCAAATAGCAAAACAAACTTGAATTGTAAGAAATTCGAATACAAATAAAGTTATAAATAAATAAACAAATGTTTATACACATTTGTATATTATCACATACTGAGAGAAGAAAAACGTAATATCAAAGTCAAAGAAAAATCGGAAGTTAAGTATATAAAAATATGAAAAATATAAAATTACTTCCGTAATCAGTATTTTTTTTTAATATCGATGGAAAAGCAAATAATTTAAATTTCTTTTTGAATAAAATAAAAACTTTTACTTAATCAAAAGTTAATGTATTTTTATGAAATAGCTTGAGTGATTTTAAAAATCGGTAAACGGTTTGGTACTCCAGAAATATTTGTAAATATCACTTCTTATGGTGCGCATAGGTATGTGCTGGTATTAATTGAATTCATTGGAATTTCAATAAACTTCTCAGTTAAGAATATTATCGTTCAATAATCCCGCACTATCTAAAATTTTCATATATTTTATATATTGTGTTTAATTTATTTGTTTAACGTCTTACGGTTTTTATGAGGTATACTATTTAAAAAAAATAGTATATTCAAAAAAAAAAAATAAATAAATAAATAAAATTATACAATTGCAAAAACATAGAATAGAACACATACCTAGAATTTTGTTTAAGTAATAAGGTTAGACAGCCAAAAAATTAAAATAAAGAATGTTAATGTTATGGAACAATTTATTTATGCGACAACAACTAGTGACCATACGTGGTCTACGTAATAAAATATAAAAAATAAGTTGTCCGTTATGGGAAATACAGGAACAAAGAATCAAGTCTATTCAAGTAAATTGATTCGAGGAGATCGGAAGCGCCAACTGTACCCTAAGAAGGAAAGACATTTAAGGGTAAAATATTAATTGTATAGTAATCAAATTGTTATTAGTTTTAAATATTGGCTTAAGTCAATGGGTTTTCCTTTTTATTTATATTTACGTATATTTTTAGAATTCTTCGTGATTTAATATTTTTTGAAAAAAAATATAAGACACACACACACACAAACCTGCGTGTGTATATTTAATTAAGCTTTGTACGTATTTATTTATTTTTTTATTTTTAAAAATGGTTTGCAATTAAATATTAATAATATATTTTATTTACATAAACGAGTATAATTTTAATTGTTTACGCATCATATTATATTACGAGTAAATTTAACTAAAACGAATCCTTAGTATGTAATAGTAAGCACAGTCGGTAATGAAGCGTTGACAAAAAATATATATTAATTTCCCGTAGTTTCAACCATAATTAAAAATATTTTATGTCTTACGTTTTGTAAATATGTCAAATCTGTATATTCATTTTTATTTTGTGATAATTTTAATTTTATATCGTCTATTATATTATGTAATAGTAAGAAATCATCACTAAAAAACATATAGGATATAACTTTTACCAAGGATTTGGTTTTTTTTTTTTTTAATAAACAATGATATATTTCATATTTGCGTTTTATTAAATGGAAGGAAAAATCAACCATAAAGTTAGGTTTAAGTCTAAAACTCTCTGTTTTAAGTATGGAATTTACTTGCACTCGAAAATATAAATTTTTGCTTTGGAGTTCTATGTATTCATCTTTCTGAGTCAGGTGTATCTGACAAACTACGATGAAAAATGAGAAATAAATATTATAAACCATGTATTCTTCTACAACATATAATAATATATAATGTGTAATCTATGTAAACATATAATATAAAATTTGGAAAAAAACTCAGTGAAAAATAGGGTACAAAGAAATCAAAAACGTCTATATATATATATATATCGTGTAGACTGTTACGGTGAGTGAGTGAGCCACACATGAATACGGATAGCTGAACAAATTTTCTCCCTAGAGAAAGTAAAAGTTTCGTATCAAAGTAAAACATTGTAAAGTTTGAAAATCTCAACATATTTTGGACTTTGATGGTTGAAAATATGTGTAGATACGAGAATTCATAATATTATTTTGCTCATAAATCTTATTTAAAAAAATACGATTTAGGTATAACATTTTTTGTTTGGTCGTAGAATAGTTAAAATTAATAAGATGTTTTAATCTCGTGCATTAATATAACGGTGAATATAAATTGGTTAGTTATTAAACTTACCTATAAATTATAATTATATTTTCGTGGTAATTTAGACAGTTTATTGAGTAATAAAAGTAATTATGTATTGATAATGTTACTATTCAGTTTTATAATAAATCATAATATTGTACAACCACTACTGCAGATTTTCAAAATATTAAATATCAAAGAATATTTTATAAAAATTATCGAAGTGCGGGAGATAGATATTATGAAAAATTACAAAAATCCTAATTTATAAAACACGTGATACGATGCAGGATTGTAATCATTAGTCTTCAGACGTCTACCACCGACCAATATCTATATTTTATCTATGAAAATTACGAAAACCTATATTGGACCTAAGCACTTACAGTCAAATAGAAAAGATTCACAACCGTTGTGACCGCGAAACTAGCAGTATATTAGCTGGAAGAGTCGTAAGTTAGTTATTTTTCGTGTCATTTGATTTACTAAATAATAAGTCACATATTATGATTTATTTTTTAGTATATAACATATGTTTTGTGCAATACATACATATAATTTATTATTTTTACTCTTTTATGATTTTTATATTGGTATGCCCATGTTTAGCTTGCAATATAGAATATGCCTAACCATTAAGCAGAGCAACTTAATACTTAGGACCATTAATTTAATTATCGATATCGTGTCGCTTTCATCCGTCCATTACTGATTGACAACATTACAATTTACTGCAGAGTTTTAAACTATTATCAATGCATAATAAAAGTACCTACTCAATTAATTTTGAGATAAATCTACAAATTCTAATGTATATGTTATTAATTAGTAAGCTAATAACTACGGGAATAATAAAATAAACAATAGGTACTATACCGAATTAATAATATAAATTATAATTTAAAATGTAAAAAAGGAGGAATTTTATGTTATAAATTAATTTTTAATTTAAAAAATTGAAATATATTATTATATTATATAAACTCGGCCAACAATTGGATTTTTGATTTTTAATTATAAATTTGCTTGGTAATAACCTTTAATTTTTTATTAACCTTTTTTAGGTCAATCGTAAACTTGATCCGATAATATTTTTACCAATAAAATATAATAAACTTAATACGATTTACTATGAGAACAATAAATATTGTACTATATCTTATTGTGGAAATTTATTGTTAAAATATAATTTAAAACTGAGAAAAACTAATTGATTTTCGTTTTTGAACTTTGTAACATTTTTTTAGTACTATTTAAATAATTATCACAATTGTCTTCATTTTAATAAAAAAACATTTATAAGAAAATCATTTTATCGTGCTGTTATCTAGGCTCAGGGTAATGCTAAATGGAAAAATGGTTATCAACAATATTTTAAGGTAATAACTAAAATATTGCACACGAGAAGATCAAGATCTTTTATTTTTATTCAATCCGAGTTGCAAATCACTTATTTCTACCTGAAAAATATCAAGGGCGAATTCAAATTATATTTTTTGTAAAATGTTATCCCTTGATTCGATTTTTATTTACAATCGTTCAAATTTTGTAGCACGAGTACTTGGTAGTAGTTATAAGCAATATATAAATACTATTTTAATACATCCGCGACGACCCGTATGATACCAATAATATATTAAAGCATACCTACATCGCGAGTATAAACAATATAATAACTCATTATTCATAATAATATACGATAGGTACTAATAAATAATAATAATTAAAACGCTACTATAATAATTATGTACGTTCATAAATATGCTGATGTGATCAAAACATTATAATATTTTCACAAACTAGTGACATATTATTATTATTATAATGTCATACACGACCAATATTTCACCAGATATACGACAGCTTAGCACTCGAAAAGAAAATAATAATATATCAGGTAGCCACATGTACCCATGAACAATGTAGGTACCTACATAATGTAATGTGTATTGATTTTCACGGTTTTTATTTCGAAATTTATTTATTAGTTATGATATTAGTACTATTATAATGTGGTCCGGCTGGTCCGCAATGGGGATCATTTTTTTTTTTTTTTTTTTTTATGTAAAATAAAATAAAATGTCTATAGGTAGTATTACATAATTTTATTGTTATAATGCATAGTATGAAAAAGCGTAAACGAAAATAAAATAAAATAAATCTGTCAAAATAATGTACTGAAATAATAATCGCACATCGTATACATATTTACAGAACGATTTGCCAAGCAATTTTACATCCATTTTTTCATTTAATAATGAATTTATTCAAAATACTATTCTTGAAATTTTTAAATGTACTTAAAAAAAAATAATATTTTCAAATTGTTAAGAGTTTTTTTTATCTTCTTAAGAAGTGTCTCGTTGCATTACTAACTTCTGTTTTTCAAACTATGTCTTGTTTACTATAAATTATTTAATGGATATATTTTTAGATATATTTGATGACTTATTTAAGATTAAAATTAATAGTTTTTCAATTTTTAAAATAATAAAATATGTATACTACGGATTGTAGTCCTTAAAAATAATTATAAAAAAATATAAAATAGATGTATTCTCGGATCTTGTATTTATTATACAATATACATACCTAAGTCATTTTTAAAATGTGTGAATATTAATAACTAAAATTATTTTGCCCCATATTTTTCAAACCATTTTATTATCATAAACCTGTTATACTTGTAGTACACAAAGTTAAATAACTATTCGTACTTATTTTGATTTTAATGCATAAACATTTTCATAAAAATTGTCACTAAATAATTTACAGTAAAAAAGAGAGGTTGTCATTTGAAAAATGAAAATAAATTTTTCCATATAAATACTACTTAAGTTGCAAAATATATCTCAAGAATTTAAAATGTGGTCTTTAAGTTATTTAAAAATTTCAAAACACCAGAATTTAAACAAATTCATTAATAAATGAAAAATAAATTGGAGTGATTATACTTGAACATACTCGATATCTGCATATCGTATTGTGCAGTATTAACAGTATTAGAAAGAAACAATAAAGGCGAAATCCGCTTAAAATTTATTTCAGTGACTTATCCATTTAGTATTTACATTATGGTGATATTAGAATATTAAAGTTTTGAAATTGAATTCGATTTAGGCAGTAAATACGTACCAAGTTTACAATCCTCTCCCCCTCACACACCAAATACAACCCTCGGTCATAATGAGCGTGTCTAGCCGTCGTTTTGAAAGGAACGTCGTCATGTGGTCGCAAACACTCATTATACAGAGTTAAATGCATAATATATTATTATATGCATAAATACCTTATCATCATCGTTATTATTATATTATATGTGTAAGAAAAGGAAATCGATCTATATTATAGTACCTTGATTTTAAACTCGTTCTTTGGATCAAATTATTAAATAACTTAATCAAATCAGCTGTTGAATATTTTATTATTATTGTTGTCACGTATTGCCTTGAAGCGCTTACTTTAGTACGATATTATTTAAAACGCACGCATTTTTTGTATAATAGTACTACTTTGTTGTGCAATATAATATTATTGATTAAAAAAATAAATGTCATTTGTACTCAGTGCATCTACCGTGTGTACTTACACTACATATAACAGTGTTATTCATATTACCGGCGGGGTTTGTGTTATGTTCATAAACCAATAGTTTTCACCGTTCGCTATCTATATTCGTGCATTGCTCGTTCCCTGTTGAAAAAATTAGTCATAATATTGTAGTATAGATACGACAAATGTTTTTTTAGGTGCCATTATTTTAGTATGTGATGTATATTATGTACACCCCTGTTTCAAGCACTGGCATGAATTTACGCATATTACATGAGTATAATGCGCAATTTATCGTCTTATTCGTCGACGTTACTGTATAACTGTAACGCGATTGCGTCCTGAGTGATAATAAATGTATCCAACGGTTTTATTAGAGTAGTGTCGTCGTTGTTGTTTTTGAAAATAGGATCAGAGCCAAAAATCGGTCTACTTAGCGTCCCAGCAATGGCGGCGGCAGCGTCGTATCGGAAAAATGTCTGCGTAAATTAGACTACCGCCACCCTTTATGTCATCTCGTACCTAAATGTTTCCTTTTACTTATTCTTCAACCCTACACGCTTACATACAGTTTTTGTTCGTTTAACCTATCCACATTGGATTAGCTCGTATAATGTTTATACTAAATACTTATTTAATGTACAATGTGTGTGTCTCTGTTTTAAAAATTTTTGTCGATTTCTTGGCGCCATCAGATTCGATTTCTGTGTAAATAGAGTTTGTAATCGAAATAAAACTAGGCACATAGACAATGAGAAACATATCGTTGCACTGGTGTCTGAAGTTGAAAATTTCTAAAAATGGTAGTAGGTTTCTAATATTTTTTGGGCAATTTATATAAAGTAGGAATCGTATGGGCTAAACAACGGATGTCCTTTGATACATAATCTTCACAAATCGATTCTTGGTCAAACCATAGCTAATTTATCTAAAAATACAATATTTAGTTATATTCTTCTTTGCAGTTCTATTCGCGGCTTTCCATGATTATTGAACCAATCATTTATATTCATACAGCAATCCAGAGGTGAACTGTGTTATTACTGACCATTAAAGTTTTTATTTTACAAATAGCATTTCCATCATACTATTATCATCATTAAACCAATTTATTAATATTTTTTAAATACTTTAATATTTATCATTTATTTTTGAAAAAAATTGATGCTGTTGATTTAATTTACATATTTCTTTTGTAAAGTTTTTGATTTTATGTGTTTGTATATTTATGTATTGAAATCATTATACGACTATTGATTATTTATTAAAGCTTGTAAGTATAATTCCAAAATATGAGTTCATTAAATATATTACTGGTATACTGATAGACTCATAATATGATACATGGTATTTTCATGTATTAATAATTTGTATATTATATATATTAAAATGTATCATTGTTTAACACCATTGCAGGGCAAATGATACTTATTTATCTATTATGTCATAATTGTAAAAGCTTTTTACTGACTTGATAGACACATCAATTCAGTAAGTGATAAAAAAAGATAGTATATCTGTGTATACATACATATTTATTTTATTATATTATATATTCTTTGGAATGGAAAAAAATAGGAAAATACTGTATTATTTTTGAATTTAACCTTTAGTGGCAAAAACGTTTTCCCTAGATGGGTCGGCCTGACCAACATGAGCAAAACCGAACAAGACACGCAAGATGTTTCCTAGATGACATTCCGATTTCAAACAAAAACTGACATATACCGTTGCCGTCAACTACAAAATAAATAACTGGTTTATGCTTGTTCATGCGTTGGTCGAATATTAAATTACTTATTTTTACCCTCTATAATCGTTTTGGCAATTAATGTCGTTCGTTTTTTTTTTTAATGTCTATGTTTTTTTATGGAATCCATGCATATGATGTATCACACACGCTGTTGTACTGCAACGTAAGCTAAAGCATAATTGATTATTGTTCATACAGAGCGTTTCTAAAATAAATTTTTAAATAAATATTTCTACGTACATTCTGCAAGATCTGTTTCTAAAATTATCTACCACATAATTATATCGATATTTCTAATATATGCATGGAATATTCTATTTATAAATTCCTATTAGTACATTAACTGTCCTTATCAATACCATATTGTAGTGTCATATCATAGGAATTTTTAATAATTCTTTTTCCTGTTTAAGTGTATTACTGAGTAGTATATGTATTACCTATATGGTTCGTTACGTTTCGTATATACAACTATTATATCTACGAGTAGGTTTTCGCTTGTGTATAATATCAAAATCGAAAAAAAACATTTTAAATAGTTAATTTCTTATGGAATTCATATCCCAATGAAAAAATGGTCTCTTTCGAGTGAGCATATACCTATTATATACGTGTTGGCAACCATGAAAGGGTTTCAACTGCATAGATACTGTATATACCTTTACAGAGCTAGTTATCAGGATGCTCATTCTTATTATTTCCTTTAATAGGTAATGGATTTATTTAAATTCTTATTTTTGAAATTTTTAAATATACTTAAAAATTATATTTTAAAAATATTTGTATTTTTTTGTATTACTTTTAAAGAGAAATTTGGTTACTTTATTTTTTTTTCAAAGAATAACTCCCATTCCTTGCTATAAACAGTATAAACTTTTTAGTTAATATATTTTTTTTCTAAATGTAGGTGCCTAGTTCAAAATTTGAAGGAGTAGTTTTTTGATTGTTTAAATATTTACACTAAGGAAATGGTTTTTAAAAAATATAAACGTACGTAATATCATATCTAATATTTACGTATTATAATTAAACTATTTTTCACAAATGCTATTTTATGCTTGATAAATACTGATAGAAAAATATAAATTAAATTTAAAAAATATACTCAAATTTCTCATAATATGTTATCTTCTGAACCCATTATCGTCGACTTTTCATCCTTAGTATACACTATACATAGTTAAATAATTCAAAAATTACTCGTTTGAATTTTGATTTTGATACGAATTTTACAATAATACAGAAAAATTATCTGCTAAATAATTTAAAGTGGAAAAGAGTTTATTTTATTTTAACAGGACACCCCTTAAATAGCACAAAAAATCTAAAGAATATGAAAATAATATGGTCTTTAAATGTATTTAATAGTTTCATAAATCATATTTTGAATAACCGTATTATTGAAGAAAAAAGATGTAGTGGGAATTATTTGTGAACCACCCTATATTATACATATAGAATCTAGGTATAAAACTATTCAAGCTTTGTACATAAGACTCTCGTTGTCGTAACGGTACTTCTGAATATTATGTTTTCCCGAGTGAGTGCGACCGGTATGTAGACGATAAGAGGTCTTGGAGCTTTTATTGCTCGCCGTAAACCATCCGAAATAGTTCTCGGTGAGCGATAATACACCACATAAGAACTTACAAACCACGATCGACACATATATTTATATATGTGTGTGTGTGTCGGCGATTTTCACGAATAAAAATGTCCACACAATATTATTTTTATATTGTTTAATGGGCAGTGTATGCAATTATTATAGTAATATTTAAATTGTTTTCCGTATTTTATTATCGTCGTACCCTCGCTATATTATGTACTCACAGACATGATAATAATTATATTATAATACATACGCTTATCCAGTGTAATGCAACGTCGGCCGCTACGAATGGTTAGAGTTTATGCGTGTGTGAAGGGAGGTCGTGGTAAGAGTGGGGAGGGGGTCTAATGAAGTGTTTATTATACATTCCTAAGAGCGTTTTAGATTTCGCGATGGCTGGATAGACAATCAACATAACAGCGGCCGCGGTGATACTGAATCAGTCATACTCGTGCGCTTGGTAGTAATGGAAAACGCTCTATACCCGCACAACCACCACTACTCGTACTTCACGTCCCAGATAAATGTGCACAGACGGTCCTATATATCGAATTAATGTAACATGTATTATAAACGCGCTAGGGTGTTCTACAGGATATGTGATTATATGTGGGTGTATATATATACATATATATATGTGTGTGTGTGTGTTTATGTCCTCGTTTACCGATCCACCGTGTGTATTTTGTATATATGCATACGCATACCGACAAGTCATAATCTGAGTGATAGTCTAATATGCATTATGCGAAAACGCATTTGTATAATATATATATATATATAAATATAGGTATTATATACCTATTTTTGCACCGAAACGGTTTGTCGAAATTCACGTGGCTTTTTCCCACAGATTTTTTTTCGATTAAGCGAAAACGCCACGCTTGCATTTGTACATAATATGTAATAAAGAAATCGAACTTTTATATTTATTCAGCCGGTTGATAGATTTATTCATTATATATACATATATATTTTATTGAAACTTTGGCAGACCTATAGTCACAGTTTTGAAACTTTTTATACGACGAAACGATTATCACTATATATATATATATATATATATATATACACACAATTTACATATATAGGTATAAATTTCATCTCTTTAAAAAGACAATATACACTCCCATCCTATCCGGAGGATGTGATTTTTCATGAAACTAAATCCCAGTCGGAATCATATATACGAGAAGACATGCCAGTTAACTTTTTTTCATTTTATTTTTCCCGGTAGCTCAATTTATGTAAGTACACCAAAAACTTTGAAAATATTATCGTTTCGGTAGTAAAGACTCTATACTATTATATTATACGTTTCAATAATTTAAATAATTTATTTCCAAGAAACACGTTTCTATGTATTTGCTTTTAAATTTGTATTTGCATTTAGTTTATCTCAAACACCATTATAATTTAATTTGTCCTTAAACTATTTAAGTATTTTTGCTCATTAATATATTTTATGTTTAACACTAAACATACATTTGTATAATATCAACATTTTAAATCATACCCCTGGGTATTTAATGTGTATATATATTATTTACAAAACAATACTCTTGATCTAATTATAATATGCATATTAAATAGGTCATACAATTTTTTTTATTTACTTTTCATTAATCTAGATTCCTGAAAATACTATTTTAAAATACAAATATTCTCATTAATATTCAAAATACGAGTATTATTAATTTATCATTATGTTCATGACCTAATACAATTCATTTTAATTGATAATATAGTCATCTATTCATTATAATATTATCAAATAAATATGTTTTATACTTTGCTAAACATTTTTCAAAAATTAAGTACAGTATTTTTTCGGTCTCAAGTTTTTATATGGGTTTGTCCTTAATTTATACTGATATAGGATTGGCGTTGACACTGAACAGAGGTTATTTGAACTGTCTTAGGTACTTTTATTTATTTTACATGTGTTGGCATGCTATAGTATTAAATAAATGTAAATTTTCATTAACAAAATTTGATTTAAATTTTTTAACACTTCAAAAATATCAGTTCCGTGATATTTAAATACTAAATTTAAATTTTTATAAAAATAATTAAATGATAATTTTAATCATGGTAAAGTTTTTAAAACAATTAGCAATTAATATAACCTACATTGTATGAATGTAGGTATATAAATTAAATTTCTTCTAAAGAAAATCAATTTAATAAATTATATTATTAATTAATAAGGTTATTAAAATAATTAATTACTAACCTAACCTTACTCTACGACTATAAACATTAAACACACTATTACATAAACTGCATAGGTGGTCTACCAATATTATTTGTGAGAATTCAAGACCTAAACAAATTCGACTTATGTATTTGTAAGCAATTAAAACTAAATAACCTGTGAAAAAACACACAACAACTAGGTTTAAACACAATTTGTACTTGAAAATAGTTAGTTTTATGTTTGTGTGCTGTGGAAAGAAAGGGAGGGGTTGAATATTTGGCAGAAGTTGGTCTATAAGAAGTGTACATGCGTACACACACATGCATATACGCACACATAGAACGGCCTCCAATGTTGTTTTCGGGTTCAGAGACCAAAACACGACGGCCACTTATTCTCTGATAAAAGCTACTCTAATTGACTGTTAATAATGGATCCTAAACATAATATACTAACCCATTATTTACTGCTGAAGACTCTTGAAGTCGTGTTTCTGTATCGTACTAAACAAATACTGTACATAATATACTTTATAAACAAGAAAATGCTTTTGAATGAAATTTAAGGAAAAAAAAGTAACATCACAAGTGACGAATGTGTTGTTGAAATAATAACAATATAACGCTGTCGTTTAAATAATTTTATTAATATATGTAAATTACATGTGTGATACGTGACACGATGCGCCATGCCTACATTATTCTATGGAGTTGCTTCATACTATTTATAAAGAATTATTATAACTTCAAAATTCGGTATAACAAATAATATATATATATATATATATATATATATGACTAAATTCAAATATTTATTTATGTGACTACTGACTAATCAATTTCCTGCAATGTAAATGGCCGTCATAATGTATTATTTACCCCGTTCAACGTTTTGTTATTATTGTAATAAAACAATACAAAATTACATCATTGTTTTTTTTTCTTTTTTTAATTGACTACACAACTGCCGAACACAGAATATATAACAAATTATAGAAGTTAAAATACCATCAAACTTTTTGAAAAATGTTTGTAGGAACCTCGAAGTACCTCGAGCTTATAGAACGTTATATAGTCGTCGCAACACTTACTTATTTTTGGTAATTATTCGTTGCGTATGGTCCATATCATTAATACATTAATGCACTACGTAAATATATCGAAACTACCACTACACACAGCACTGACATACCTATATATGACAATATGTTAACTGTAGCCTCATATAACTCTAAACTATTCTTATACTGACATCTGAATGTGTATCGTGCGTTAACATTGTTTATAGAGAACATCATGCCCTTTAAGTTGTTTTGTACTTTTAAAAACAATTGTTTTTTATTTCGTTTTTAAGAAGCTGTAAAGACTAAGTAGAAATCACGCCTAAAAAAAAATTAAATATTCTTAGTCAACTCTTCAACCCTCTGCTTTAACTCTGAAACTATTTCGATTCTTGTACTCCAAAATAAAAGTTATATAATTAAAATCATATAAAATAAAACAGATGATTCTCATTTAAAAATAAATTGCTATTTTCACACGAATACGTGATATTTCTTAAACAGCATAAAAAATGTGCATTCAAAATTAAATTTTGAAAATCAAAATTTGAATACATTTTATTTTAAAATAAAAAAGAGGATGCAAGCGTATTTGCATAGTGTGTATGTAGGTAAATGAGAATATGTATATAAATAATATTTCTATGTCAATATATTATTTCATTGTGAACTACAGTTGATAATTGAATATTATACGAACAAAATAATTTTAATCACTTTGCATAATAACCACTCATATAAAATATGTTTGAAAGAAATTAGATACTTGAAATATCATTCCATATAATACAATATGTATTATAATTTTTTAGTTTAATTACATTTATTTATGGACATTCTGAATTAATTTCTTACGCTATGTGTATAATAACTGTGAAATAAGTAGGTGTATACTGTATACTTTATACGCATCGTTGTATAAATTATAGGTAGATATTTAAAATAAATGACTTACTAACAAAATCCACTATAAGGTAATTGTTATTATGTAATATTTTAGTGTTATTGTTTATTAAAAATAAATGCAATTAGGATAATTGACCAGAAAACTAGTTTTATCGGAAGTGTAGAACATAGTTACTGAAATGAAAATTGTAAAATGTACGTAAGATAGAATATACAATTTTCATTAAAACTATGCAATAAATTAAAAATGTTGTGTTTGATTCAATAACCATAATAATATCTATAGAAAAATATAAAAACTGAGCAAGGTAAAAACAATAATTTATAAGAATGGAATTTAAAGTATTATTTATAAAAAATAATTAATGGTTCATACAGGGTTGTATCATATTCATTGGTTTAGAAATAATCATTAATCATTATCAGTATCATTTTTTTCCCAGTATTTTTAGTCGTACAAATGATATTGATAGATACTTGTGATTTAATTGTACTTGTATGCTATTAATTTTTAAACAACATGCGTTCACTTCGTATAAGACTTGAGATAATATATCGTATTTAGAATAATACGTATATAGCAAGTATCTATATATTTTATATACGTTCTTTAAGTTAATTTTGAAAGTAAAATTATCTTATTTTATTATTTTTATCTATACTTTTATAATAAAAATGCATTTGAAATATTTTGATGAAAATAAAAATATAAAGAAATAATTTAAAGTTTCAAAAATAATATAACTATCTAAATATGTATTTATATATATATGTATATGAGTATAATATATTTGTATTTTAATTATTAAATTATTTTAAAGAATATAAATTGTTTTTCGCGAGAGCGGATTTTCCAAAGATCAACAACAGAAGTATATTGTATCTGATAATATACTGAATTAAATACGCCGATTCGCATAAAACATGATATTATTCAACGAAATCGAATTATTAAAAGCGGGGAAAAAATGTTAAAAGATTGTGACAGTCGAGAGAAAATTTTAAACGTGTCTTTTTTCTCCTCGTATTTCGTTTCGTTATATATTAATATATATCATTTCGTTTTATTTCATTGGATTCACGTATTACAATAATAATAATAATAATACAGTCAGCGTATAATATATATTTTACCTCACGGAATCACCCCGACGGTCTTGGCAGATGATACAAGATTATCTCCAACCTACCTATTCATATTTTGTTTATTATTCATACGACGCGCATCGTCTATTCGTACCTATAGGTACTGCGTCTTCCTTCATGCTTCCAGAAATAATTTAAATAATTTATAGTTATCAAACGGCGTCAGCAGTAGCAGGGCGTATGCACGATAGACCCCCCTAACACCTGTGCCTTAGTGCTCGAGTAACAAGGGAGGAAATAGAAAAAAAAAGAAAAACTGAAATGGTTTTTAAGTTTGAAAAAAATATAAAAACATATAGACCTGTGACAGCATCCAGACGCAAATTCGAATGCAGTGGTTGGGTCGTTTTGTTTTGTTTTATTTTTTTTATTTATTGTGCAACCAAGAGTATTAACACCTTTTCATGGGCTTGCCGCATTTTTACGCACGCGTGTCACTGTTTAGCGGTTGTATACTGCGCTTATTATAAAGGATGATTCACCAAGAATAGATCACTATCTTTTTTTCATCAATAATTAAGTTATTCAAAATCCGAATTTTTAAATTTTTGAACATACTTAAAAATTAAAAACGGTTTTTTTAAATTATTTATAAACTAGTATTGTTAACTAGTAAGTGTTGATTAAATTCGAGTGAATAATGATATAGTTATTTAACTTTGTATACTAAGACCAATAAGTCCATGATTTTGGAGGATACCTATGGGGGCTATAATGATTTGAAAATTTTAGTGATTTTATTAATATTAATATAATATCAGGATTTATAATTTGTAAAAATTATCCTAGTATAACAAATATTAGATCTAATATTAAATTTTATTTTTAAAGAGTTTGAAAAAATAATCTTTAATATTCTTCTTTTAATGATTTTTTGTGCTTCATATGTATCATCCTGTATATAATGTCACCGATACACCCGACTACACTACTAGCAACATGCAATATACTTTAATATCTGAATATTGTAACAATGTAATAATAAAAACGAACAAATCTCCCCTCTATTGGTTTTCGTGTCTTTGTCATGCTTCGTTGAGTAATATATATATACGAGTAGATCTATATAATATTCGAGTATAGTTATCGTCAACTTCGTTTCTTAACTATGCACGTGATTTTCTAAATTTTTATTCCTCAAAACAATAGTAGTGTATGGAAAAAATAGAGGTAGAAAGAAAAAGAAATGCTACTCATTGAAAATACCGAGCTAAACAATATATACTGAATTACTGACAAGCCAATTTGTCTGGAAGTAAACTGAATAAATGACAACCCTAAACGAACAAAAAATATCTCACACACTGGGAATCGGTCACTTCAACCACGCCATTTTTTCACTCTCCTACAACCAAAAAGGACTATTGCGTTTATTTATATATCCCATATTCTAAGCACACATGCCCATAATAATAAATCGTCTATCAGGATATTAGTGTACAGTAACTCATAAAAACAATTAGAATTAGCTTATTTTAAAGCAAGTTATAGTAGCGTTATTCACAATATATACTCCTGTAAATTGTTATAAATACCTATGTATAGATAAAATTAAAATCATAAATTTAGTATTCAAATTCAAGATTAAATTAAGTAAATTTTAGCTAAGTATATATTATTGTGTTACCATTTACATTATGAAAAATCATATTACATATGATTACCTCAAAACACGATTTTTAGGGTGACACTATATAACGATGTTTTGATATCATATGATAGTATAAAGTAGGTTGGTTTTCATATAAACGACTCACAAAATGTTTGATTGACGAAAAAATCGTCTGTAATACGAATAAAAACATATAATAATATAATACTATCTCTAATATATACATCTATAGGTATATAATAGACAAAATAAATTATGAAAAACATAATAGATAACCATAATATATATTGTATGGATAGAATATGTATTTTCTACGAGAACTTAATAATGTTTTTGTGATTTACATGTATATGTATACGATCAACATTATATATTAAAATATATTATTCTATTATGAACATGAAAAAACGAAAAATATATAATATACATTTCATATATTATGCGATACAAATGCAAATTAAATAATAAAAATGAAATAATATTTTATACGGAGCGAAATAATCAATAACACGCGTAATCCAACAAGAAAATTTAATTATTTTTAATCATAATTTAACGGTAAATTACTTACATTGATAATAAACAAGAATAAAATAAGACCACGTCTCGGTGGAAATTCCAGTAAAATTCCACTTGAATAAATACAAGATTAAGTTATTCAACAATAATTAAAAATTTACTTTGATAATTAATTTTTGCGCTTAAACTTTTTGCGAATAAGTAATGATTAACTGTTTATTTTTAATATATATACAATATACATATATATATTTTTTTTTCAAAAACTTTTATCGATAAAATATTTTGGAATTAAATTCTTAAAATTATAAAGGTATATACGCAAGTACCGCTTTGATGAACGTTATAGATGTCGAGTGGGTCACTGTAATGTGTGTGATAAATTTGAATTGAATTATTCATAATCATTGTAAATAAAACAAAAAAACCTGAGCGAAGACAGTCTATAATCTATATTATACGAGTATCACTAAGTACTCGTATATTTCAAGTGTTTTTTAATAGAATTTTTTAAAGTTATTTAAATTCCTTATTTTTATACAAAATAATAATATTTTTTAGATGACTTGATTCCAGTATGAACTATAAGTGCTTGTTGTGAGAAATGTTGTATTCAATTTTAAAGACTCGGCTATAAAAATTGAAGATTCTTTAATATTT
The DNA here is from genome assembly GCF_003676215.2 of Rhopalosiphum maidis. Lineage (NCBI taxonomy): Eukaryota > Metazoa > Arthropoda > Insecta > Hemiptera > Aphididae > Rhopalosiphum > Rhopalosiphum maidis. Next base: position 52,030,236 of record NC_040877.1, on the reverse strand, counting down.
TTAGACAATACAATGTAGTAGAGGCACTTGTAATTGGTAATGTTCGTGATTTGGATGAATCTACAAAAAATTAAAGTTCAAATGTATAAAAAAAAATGCACTTATCCATTTTTAATAATTTTATAGATATCGCATTAAACTTCCAAAACTTTTGACTGTGAATAATTATTTATCGACATTTATAAAAAACAAAACAAAAAAAAAATAAAGATAAAAATTGCTCAAAAAGAGACAATATATTTTTAAATTTGATATATTTTAGAAAATAATACTATAAATATTTTATGAAAATATCAAGTATTTACAATTAATCGTTTTTAATTACAATAAAAAACAAATATAGTTTGAGGAGAAATAGTTATAAATGTGAATATCTAATGTCACAAAAACTTCAAATGGTCATAAAAAATAAATAGACTTTCTAAATTGAATTATTTTTTAATACAGGTTAAAAAAAACGTATAAAGATCCTCCTATTATATTTTTAAATCTTAAATATAAACAGAACATTTTTTACGAATTTCTAATTACAATTTTTTTTTAATTTTTCAAGATTTTGACAAACTTTGTCAACATTTTAACTTTAAATGCTTATACGAAATATCGTGTCTACATATAAACTTTCAATGATTTTTATTTGAGTAATGATGAATTTATTAGAAACCTTAAATTAAATTTACAAGTATTTTTACACATTCATAGTTTTAGGTATTAGCATTTAAAAAAAATTCAACATTTAAATTGTCTATAAGCATAGTTAAAAATAATAAAAACATTTTATACCATGTATAGAAAATGATAATATAAAAACCATCTCCAAAGTTAAAAATCGAAATATTTTTACTGCCCTAAAAGGTGATGACAGACAGAAAAAAAACTTTTATCATTGTACGTAAAATCAATACATTCATCGCTTCACTCAGAATTTGAAATAAATAGTCATACAATTACGTTCGATTCGTGTCGTTATATTTTAACCTTTGTACTTATCGTTCAGATGGGTGTATTATAATACAATAAGAATGATTCTAAAATTTACATCGCATTATTTATAATACAAACACCAGGATAATTAAATTAGTTTAATCTTTTAATTTAATCAATATCTAAATTAAAATTAGTTTTTTCATTGCATTTATAGAATAAGATATTAACCAGAAATTATTTACTTTACAGTTGTATTAAGAAATAATTTTATTTAAAAATACAAATGGTTACATAAAATCTATATCTTCCATGGACTACTTTTATAACTAGATTAATATAACATATAAATTCCTATATATTATATCCTATCCCTATACATAATATAAAACCACGTTAAAGGCAGAAGATACGCATCGTCGATTTTCTGAGTACTAAGCATACACTACGTAGACTTACAATTGATAAAAATATTCTGATGAAACAACCATCGGCTTGAAATCATTCGATTAAGGTGCTGTGTAGCCAATACATATTCGTGTCCATTGGCTTGTACCAATCAATCTATATTATGCATAATAATATAATACTACGTTACTTATAACTTTTAGTATAAAATGTGAAATATCATAAATTAATGTAAAAAAAAATCATTGTAAAACCATATTATTAATATGAATCCATATTATATGTCTAGAATATTTTATGTAATTAAAATTGTAAGCATTATAGGAAAAGGTACAATTTGATGATTTTCGAGTTGAAATAATATTATTGTAATTAAATATCTCACTACTACTCACCACGTTATATCGTTGAATAGACATATACAGCCATCATGCAGGTATAAAATAGAATATTTCCCATGTATATAATACTGTGTTCAACGATGTGTACAATTAAAGCTGCAAGTATACCTAATATTATATGTTTTAATACCTCGATGATTGGCACGTAGAATAATTTTAACTATCAACTTTGTTATAATACAATAAAATCGTCGACATATCTGTTCATTACATGTTTATTTATCTGAATACATTCAATTGGTAAATTTTATTTCGATTTCAACTTCATGAACGTTGATCTCGCATAATAAAATGTTCCTGAAAATTTAAATCAATTTACATGATAATCTGCTGCTTCGTGAAAAATATTATAATAATATGTTTTATTATATGTATGAATAAAAAATACTAGTGCCCAATAATAACGGTCACTCAATTGTATTATATAATTATGCTGTTAGAATATAGAACTGAATAAATATGTGCTATTGCATATTAAAATTATTCATGTTAAGTAGATACTGCCGTATTGTGCGAAAATTATTTTATTAATTACATTCCTAAACATAGTAAAATGCAATATAACTCTTATTGTTATTTCATAAAATAAACAACTTATCAAAGTGAACAAATTATAAATATGTGATATTTGTATTCTTTACTGTAACAATTAATTCAATTAGAGTTGGAAATGAACGTACCATAAAAAATATACAGAAGAATAAGCAATATAATTATTCTAATTTTATAATATACAATAAATCAGCAAGCTCCCCAAAATTTTAGATAAAAGAATCCTTGCATAGAAATATGGTACATTAAATTATCGGCGTGATATATTTTTATTTAATTTTTTTATTAAAATAAACCTATTTTATATTCTTGAGAACTTTTATTTTACAACTATTTAAAGATGTGAAAGATAAATAGATATGTTTTTTTTTTACATTTGAAATTCAAATTTTCACAAATAATAGTTCAAAGTATTGAATGTTCAATTTTTACAGATAAGAATCGACAACTTAAATAGTTAAAACTTATCATTAATTAATATTGTCGTCGAAAAAAAAAGATTTATATAATTTGTTTATAGATATTTTATTTTGAAATTTAAGCAAAATTATATATTCAAGTGAATAATGACAAATTTTAATTATGTTGCAGTTTAAAAACATTATTTATAGATTATTTTAGCATTATAATATTATATTTTAAAGACACAATGCAATTTTTGATATCAATGATATCGGTGAAAATTAATTCAACTTACGGTATTAGAAATAGTAAAATATATTTATTAATATATGTGGCTGATAGACTAACGTAAAGAATCGTTTTTCGTACATACACAAGGATATATAGGTAATATGTTATTGAATTATCCATACTTACATAATAATTACTTACTTAATGACAAAGTACCCTCAGTTCCCACTCTACAGCAGAGTGATTACCTATTTTTTATTATCTACTCATATTATTAAAATAAATATAAATATATATTAGGTATATACTATAATTTACCTATTTATTAATATGAAAATATAAGAAATATCGAACAAATAATAATTATAATACTAAAGAACTGTTTCACGAAAATAAAATTATCCATAAGTATAATCCATAATACGGAAATACAAAATACTACACACAATATGTTATGTTCATAATTATGTTGCTTTAATGCAAAATATAATTATTAATAACACATGCAATGTTATATTCATATTATAATAATCAAATATTAATAAAATAGAAGCACAAGTGTAGCTATATTGCCTATACATAGTTCTATCTTAGAATCGATACTTAGTTCATGTACTAATATTCGTTATTACATAGCATATCGTGAAACCGTATTATAAAATTATTATTACCAAAGTGTTTTGTGTATAACAAAGTAGTTTATTACTAAAAAAAAGAATTTGTGAAAAAATCAATGCATGTGCATAATAATTTCTAATAATATTATATGATTACTATGATTGTTAATCGCATATGTGTATTTTTTCTCGTTAATGTTATTTTACATACCATATTATAATAGGTGTTAATAAATTTATTTCTAGTCATAAAATAATTTTTTTACTATAATTAAATATTGGCTACAGTAAATTATTACGTGTTTAATTTTATTTTAAAACATATTTCCATCGCTGTCCGCTGAGCAATTCAATAATAGACGTTTCCGTTTTTTAACGAAACACATTAATGGCATTCAATACAATTTTTATTTTATTCAAAATTTACTATTATGTTTATTAATTTTCATTATAAATACACATTGAATATCGAGTTTGATTAGTTATTTTCAATAAAAATCATCGAGTATTGAAACTGAAATAAAAGACTTTTTATTGGATTGTATACAATTAGTTTTCGATTTTATTTTACCGTTCTATTAAGTTAAATACGACAAAAAAAGTTAAATAAAACAATATATTCAATGTGACTTGTTTTAAAGAAACTTAACGCCTAATAATTATAAAGAACTTGGGTGGAGTACAAGAGCTATTATAAAATCTTGCAGGAAGCACTTAAAAAGTTTTCTGTTTGAATATTATTTGAAGTATTATAGTTTCACCGAGTACAATGTACATCTATAGAACAAAAATCCAAATTTTATTTTACTTTTAAAAATAATAATTTTTTATCTTTTAAATAATAAATTAATTATAGTAGGTAAACATATCACCATAAAAAAATAAAATAATGAAACTTATTACAATATTTAATATAAATTATAGAAGTTTAAAATGTACCATAAGTAAATATTTCTGATATTTAAGTTTTAAATAAGGTTTTAAATTTACTCTCTCTGTAACCATAGCTGATTTATGTTTTTTTTTTAACGGGTGGCCAACTCTTAAGATCTGAGTACCAATTTTTCCAGTTTAAGTTTCACGAGGGCAATTGACTGAAAATAATTGGCAAAGAAGAATGATATCGTAAATTTTCGTATTAGATTACATATGGCTAATAAATCAATAAACATAAATGGCGTAACATTATTCAAACTTATTGTCTTTCAGGTAAATCGAGTTTATGTACATGGCTTAGATATTGTTTATTCTAATGGAAGTAGAATCTGGAAAAAAACACTATTTCCACAATTAATTTATATTGTTTACCATGAGATATTTTTTTAATTAAATGTTTCGCTCCGGATACATAATATATCGTATAGCAGTTGCCACTGTGCTGCCGCCCGATATAATTAAATATTCGCGTTCTATATACGTTTTTAGTCTCTTCTCTTTGGTTTTTGAATTCAGTCGAATCACAGAATGTCTCGTTTGTTCAGGTAGATTCTATTATTTGTCCTGCTGATTCGACCATATTACGCTCAGACTTCATGCGTTAGTGATTTAGGTATAGTACTTTTAGGTATGGTCTCTCTTTAAAGGATTCCGTGGTATTTTCGTCATTCGATTACGTTTCAGTGTATTTTGCTGTGCCAGACGTCCATTGCGAGTTTCGTATCATGTTTGATGTTACGCATACACCGCAAGGTGTTTTTGGATTACCCACGCATGTGTCCCAAATATATTTAAAATAATGGATTCTTTTCTCCGTGTACGAATATGCGTGTAGTTTTTAGTCTGTGGAACAAATCGGATTTACCTGTGTTATATTCGTAGTTTTTGCCAATGGATATTGAGTACTTATTATAGGTTATCCTCGATGCCATATCAACGCTGATGTAGTTTGATGTGATATCGCATAGAGAATCTTAATAAATCATCAAAAAATATTTTTTTGCTATATTGGATTATATTATCATGACTGAGCCTTGTACTGTTTAACTGTTTATCGTTTGGATCTGACAACGATGTTACTTTGACTATAATGATTATTATTATTACTTATATTACGTTTTATCAAATTTCTATTGGGTCAGTTTTTAAAAATACATATATTATAATGTAACATAATTAATAATTTGATTGCCATTAGTTATTTTGTGGATTTTTCTTCCTTTTTATAAGCATCATAATATAGAAATCACACGTTTTAGTTGTTCAACCACGGACTATGATAGAAACATATTATAAATTAATGCTCAATACTTTTTTACCCTTACAGTAATTCAATTATATTTTCTGTATTTTTTTTTTTTTTTAATGAAGGATTAAAAAATACATTTATTGTTAAACCACTTGTAGCACCTGGAATTTATGACTTTAGTTTTACCCATCTCGTGATACTAACTAAAAATAATCTTAAAATTCGTCATTATGAATACAATTTCGTTCTCACTTTATATTCACAATCTATTATCATAATTCGATGTTGTTATAAATTTAATTTCACACAGAACTTAAATATTATGATCAATTTATCAAAAGAGAAATATCATGACAACATAGAAGAAAACTGGTATTTCCATATGGTAGTGTAGGAAAAATGATTAAACATCAAATGTTGTATACATGTCAGTCAATTTTTTAGTAGTTTTATTAAAAATTAAATAAATATTTAAAATATTTTTTAACTGTATAGTGTACACACGTTAGAGGTATCAATATTATGATATTTTGCTGCTATATATATTTAAGCGCTCTACTATCGCATGTCAAAATAATTTTAAATATTTTTATTATAGAAACGAAAATAATAAATCTCTGTTAAATCGTCACACATGTGACTTTATTTTTTATCAGCGTGTTTCGCACGGGCAATTGTAAGAACATAACGCGCGCATGGATGATATTTCATACAAGACGCATGTTGCTAAATCGGTACAACACGGTGCAACGCGAAGAAAATAGGTATATACGCAATTAACATTGTACGAAGTGAGTCGTGCGAACGATATTTATATAAAGTAACGAGCCCGCAGTCGGCGGCGTCAGTCGCACGTGTATCGTGCGTATATATCACGCCATCACGGCGTTATCAATCTGCAGAAAAATGTTTTTTTTTTCTTTCCCTTCTCGTCTCTATACCCGGCGGGTCGTTCCTATACCCGACATCGCTCTCTATATCACATTATAAGGTATTATTATCACTATTATTACGTGTACGAGAGCACAAGTGTCGTCACCAGTTGTTGCGAAGACGTACGTAAGAATTATATTTGGTATATTCAGCGTTCAGTATTTTATCATTACATACGCACCACACAAGTTCGCTACCGATATAAACGTAATATAGCTGTGCCGTCCGGAACGTCTTGTATATAGGCGTAATAGTATTAATGCGATGCGTCATGTATAATTAATTGCATAATATGTACGGGGAGCCGATCTCGCATTTATATAATGTATATTATATGAATTCAAACGTACGGACTAACGTAACCGAACAATAAATTCCATATCAAGTCGCAAAAGTATAATGGTTTAATGATTTATTGAAATATATTATGGAAAGTCCCCCAAGGGTTACGCGCGCGTCAACTCCACCACCACCTGTCCACCGATACCGTCGTGGCTACCGTCATTACACTGTACATCATATAGTATACAATACGATTCTTGCAGTTTATCGAAAACCATCTGATAATATTTTAGAAAATGAGTAATATCATTTTTATTTTTTATTGTTAAATAATAAAACTATTATACTATTTGATATGTCTCTGTAATATTATGATTTTTATTGATTATCAATATAATTTATTCATTTTTTTTCTTAAACGTTGAATAAAAATCTTATATTCACGAATTATTTCCAACCGATAAACGAAGAAAAAAATACCCTGTACTTAACTTATGTTACGGCATATCAGCTGTTTTGTTTGTTTGACCTGGACGATGCCCAGGAGGCAAGAATAGTAAGTGACGACCGGGCAAAAAATAAATGATAATAAAACGAAACGTGAACACCTTCCACCCCACAAATTATATTATTTGTAATATACGTACATCATTATTATATTACAATATAATATAAGCTATGTTAATTTTCGACGATATTATATATTATATAATATTATAATATAATCGTAATTTTTGCGAAAGCTAGAAAAAAAACGTAAATGCCTACTGTTACAGTTTATTTGTCGTTCTACACACACCAATCGTTGTAGATTTTTTTGCACCGATCTCTACACTACCAAGTGTAGTTAATATCCTCAGGCAATTTGACATTAATTCTGTAAATATGACCTTAGCATTAAGTATCGGATTTTCAAAAATGTCATTAAAAAAATAAAAAATAAATGTTTCGAGCCTATCATGTTATCTTAGTTAAGAAATTAGAATTTAATAGCTTATGAATATCAATGTTACCATCTTAAATTGGCTTCAGTTTTAAATTACAGAAACATCACAGATTATTAATGTAAATAATTTGTATTGAACAAAATGCCTGTATACCACCAGATTTACCACAAGGTGGACATAAATTATTCCGTTACTGCTTAATTTATACTTAGACGATGTATGTTTGGTTTTTGGTAGAACAAACTTTAGACTATTTGGTAATGACTTAAGATTAAACCGTGTTATTTATTTTGAGACTAACTGGTTCCATTTACTATTTTAGGATTTGTGGCCTCCATATTTTTTTCAAATTTAATGTTGATAAATACTATTCAATTATATTTACACGTACAAATAACTATATTATTTTTTAATTATTTCTATAATTTTCATATTTTACAACGAATGAAATGTTTATCAAGTAAGTATATTACTAGGTCAGTAATCTTTTCATGTTCAGTTTTTTATTCTGATTATATTCAGTTGACAATTAATGTAGTCTTCGTGGACCTTAGATATAAGAATAAATAATATTTTACCCATTTTACGTATATAAAACCACTTGAATTATACATCCCACTATTTATCGGTCAGTATTCAATACGGTTTAAATATTTGAAATTAGTTTAAAACTATTTAAAAAAAAAAAATTAAGCTTGTGCAAAATCAATGTTTACGTTAGTTAAATTAGAAATATTGTTAAGGGGATCAGTGGTGGTGTATATTTAAGGAGTTAGATATAGGCAATATTTAAATTGCGTGCGTGAGTCATTTATTTGCGTAGTAAATGGTGATTAGTATGTGTACGGGGTCTCTGCCCTACACCTAGGTACTATCCACTCTACATCTTATCTGCTAATTGACCAATAACTATAATAACACTGTATAGTAATACACGGTAATAATAATTACGTAAATACCCGCATACACTGTCTTCTACGTTCTATGTTATTATTGTTCGACGTCCATTCTATACACATTTTTTTAGCTTTACTGCAAAAACCTTCACAGTTTAATTTTTAATAATTTAAAAATGTATTTATTATAAAAACAAGAGTTTTTTTATTTATTTTAGGTAGGTATAAAGGATTATATATTATAATAATACACGTTGTATGTATTAATTTCTGAGAATATATTAAAAAAAATATGTATACAAATATTATAGTTCCGGTAAACCAGATCTAATAGGTAATCCTCGATCAAATCTCGAGTTTATAATTTCTGGGACTAAAGATTCCATATAAAATGTTGTGGATTGTGGTTCAATATTATTTTTCCGAAATTCCTCGTCTCTTAATATTTTATCAATTACAAAACCTATAAAAAAATATAAAATATTAGATTATGTTGATTTGAAATAAAAAATGAAGTAAAAAGTATAAGTTACCTTTGGGCATCCACACTATAAAATAGCACCATTTTCGTTTTGTAATATTAAGTTGTCCTTGTACTTGAAAATAGTAACAATTATTTTTTTTTTAATATTAGTTTTTCAACATTATAAATCAAATATTTTAATTTTTTGTTATTTACAGCTTCTTCCGGTGTATACTCCTTTATACTTTGAGGACACTTAATTTCAACTATTGCGCCTTTGCCTATTAGTCCATCGGGACTTGCGGCTAAATAATTAAGTTTTGTGTGTATAAATAACCCTGCTGGTTCAATTTTAACATCAATTTTTTTTTCAAAATCTCTTTTGGCCATTGGTTTATTTTCAATGCCGTACCTATAGTATGAATAAAATAACATTTAACTATTGAGATTTTAGAGTATTTATGCAGTATGCTTGATTACTATAATACAAACCTAGTGGCAGAGTTTCCTTGAAAAATATCATAAAGTATGTTTTTGACGGTGTTTGCCCGAGAAGTGCTTGCTTTAGTTTACATACTTTGCCAAAATTGGAAGCTGTGAGACGTGATTTCCTATACTTTTGCCATTCATTATTATTTTGCTGTCCTACAGTTCTTCTTTCCACTTCTTCTGTTTCTTTTATAGTTAGCTTTAAATTATTTAAAAATATTTTTTCCTCTTTTAAATATTTTTCATATGGCATATCAGCTATTGTACACTCTACTTCATCTACAGCTTCATAATTCTCATCTGGTCCGTCAATAATTTTTGTTCTCTTTGGAAAAGTTCTTATAATTTAAAATTGAAAAAAAATTGAGTATATAATGTATTATATTACTTGTTTATAAGCAATAAAATGGTAAGAATTATTTTTTTAAAAATTAGAATATAATATTATTCACTGCATAATTAAACAGAAATTTAAAAAAAAATACTATTATATTATATTATTAGATATATAATAATAATATAACAATTGACAAATCTAAGATTACCTATATATAAGCTATATAAGAACTAGTTATATAGAGATTTAGCCTCCCCATCTGTTTAATATAACCAAATTTAAATTATTATATAATACCTTTCGAAATTTAAACGTCTACATTTTAATTTTAATTTTGATCTTTCTACTCTTTTTATATATTGTTTTGTAAATATCCCAGAGCTAGTATTCGTAATTTGTTTATGTAAATTACTAATATATTTTGGTCCACAATTATACGATGTTACCGCTGTATTACACCGTGCACTATATGAGCCTATAAAGTGTTAGTTAAACATAATATATGTATCAAACATATAATACGAAAATATCATTTTTAGTTTTATAAGTATTTGTTATTACTTACCTCTAGAAGAAAAATTAACTCTTTTTTCATCTACATACTAGGCAACCACACTATTAAAGCCTTCAATTGCATTATTGTTTACATTGTATATTAGGCTTTGAGCATGATGAGCGACAATATTTCTAGCTCCCCAAATATCTTTGAACAGTCCACAATTTTCCATTTGAGGACTAAATTCATCTCACTTTCTTTAGGACCATTACAAAAGTAACTACATAAAATATAAATACATAATTTTAAACAATTGCAGGTAAAAAAAAAGTATCATTTAAGTACCAAAAATTATAAAGGATAACCAACGATATGAGCCTTTCAAATACATAATATATATAATATATGCCCGTATTTCTAGAGATTTAGATATTATTTCTTTGTTGTTATTTTTATTTTTAATCTAATTTGTAAAATATTTGATTTTTTTTTAATAATACAAATTATACATTCCTATCCATAGACTATATATATATATATATATATGCATATTTAAATAATTTACAATATTTTTAACATATTTGATAGAACACATATTATATTGAATCTATTTAATTTGGTGGTTCCTTGTTTAAACTCTAAAAACCGTTCGAAACTTTACCTTTCAAAGCATAGATATGATTACTGCTATTTAATATCTGTGAATATTGAATAAATTTTTGGTTTCATGTAATATCATTCACACTGATGATTTTTTTATTCTTCTTGTGTCGAAATCTTTGATAGCATTCTAAATTATTAAAACGGTTTTATAATTTTCTACTTATATAATCATATTTTTGTAAGTTTATTTAATACAAAAATGTCCATTAGGTACTTTTCAAATATTTGAATTGTTTTATTTTAAATAACCTATCTTGATATGGTTTTTATTGGATTTTTAATGTTATATTATTTACATTATTATTATACATTTATAAAGTACTAATGCTTTCGGGCATTTATTAAATAAATATTATTATTAATTATAAATATATGTATTTTATATCTTCATAATGCAAACATTTTTGAAATCGGTAAAGTTTAGGTTAAAATTGCAATGTTATCTCTATAATTTTACTTAATATCCAACTACCAAAATTCATTTTAATCTAAAGCGAATAACATTACTGTTGGGTGATTGTCATTCGACTTTGTGATTCTTTTGTACAATAAACACGCGTTTTTCCAATAACATTTAAAACCATCGGTTTTCAAACGAGCGCTATAGGTTATTTTTTATGTTCCCTAAATTATATTGATATAAACATATACATATATATACAGCCACGCTAAGTTAGCGATAACAGTATATAATATGTGTATTCCAGAAACTGTCAGTCGTTACAGCGCAAAAAGAAAATGGTATATGGTCGACATTACAGCCAAGTACGTTTCGGGCACACTTATTACATAGACGCTAATCTGGCAACGTTGCGCATGATTTTTACTCATTTCTTGCGAAAATATCTCGGGCGCTAGTGAAATATGATTTAGGGCGCTCGCGGGCCGTGATAAATGGCTCCGAGCGCAAATGGTTTGCACCGAACGCTAAATAATAACTATGGTGGAATCGTCGAAAGTTAATTAGGTAGTTCTATTATAGGCATACACGCGTCTAGTTTCGGCGAGTGAAAATAAATTAAAACTTACTTATTATAATGGCTAAACTATTTTATATATTGTATTATTTAACCATGTAATAATCCAAATAACTATAATGATTCTTAAAAATTACGAGGCAACGTAAACTATGAAAAAAAACCACGAATTGGGTGAAAAACATTGGGTTATAATATACATGATATAGTATAGTATATTATCATATAGTTACATGATATGAATATGTTATAATATCACCGTGTAGAAAATAATATTATGTATTACTATTTTAACTGTCGTATATGGTAAAATTCTCTTTGTATGCGGTCCAGTGACCATTGGGACCAAAATTAGATTTTGAAAATGTTGAAACCTTTATTTAATACAACCGGAATCTGAACATATATTTTTCGATAGATTTCTATTATTAGCAGGTTTTGAAAGGATATATTTTTATATTTAATAAAATTCTTAGTAAAAACAATTTTTTTTCATCTGATGCTTTTTCATGGATTGAAACATGTATAACGGTATAATAAAAATAATTATTATTATACAGATAACCATTCATAACTTTACATGTATAATGATTTAATTCAAAATATTTCCGTATGTATTACATAATAATGTTACATTTTTTAATATAAAATAATATTATACTACATTTTAAAGAGGACATTTTTTCAGACACATGGGTTTTTAAATATTTATAATAAGATATTTTTTTAATTTTTATGACGAATATCATAATTTGTGTAAAATTTTATTTTTAAAAGAATTTGCAAAATATAGTGTAATATTTCTTAAAAAAAAAAAAAATAATAATACTTACCTAAATATTTGTATAAACAAGTTTCAAGAATAATTGTTATTTTTTTTGTTTTGTTTTAAGGAGTACTAGAGAAATGTTTCGTCAGTCCCTCGTACTACTCCATGAATTCCTTTGAAAATAAATTCGAACAAATTCCATTCTTAATATCTATGAACATATTTTTTTTAAAAATGAATGTGTTTAAGGGGTGCTTGGAAAACGTACACAATTTTAAATTTTTGGTATATACTTAAAGACAAAAGATCATTTTATTTTATTAAATTGAACCAGGAATCATAATTTGATTATTTATTATTAACCTAACCTTATTTTGTTTGTAGTTCTGACCATCTCATATACAATTTTTTGACTTTAAAGATTTTAACCATTTCTTTCAATAAATTGAAATCCGTGAAGTCTTTAAGGCGACAAAAAAATCTTAGTTATTTTTTGGAGAATATAAATCTATTAAATAACAATTATATAAGTCATAATTAAAAACCAATATGCCTACGCGCGAATTGGTGTTGACCTCTGAGAAGTAAAATTAGTGTTTCTGACATTAAAAAGAAACAAGTGGTATACAATTTCAGAAATACAATTTTTGAAAAATTAAAATCTGAATAACGTATCATTTAACTTTTTGATAGGTACATATTTTTTTTCTAAATGTTTAAGTATGGTATGTTAAACGACTTATTAATAGTTTGGTGCAATACTATAAACACATTTTTTTTTTAAAACCGTTCTTATTCTTTCCTAACATTGACATCAAAGTATAATACTAGTCGCGTGCCGAGAAAAATGCGAATTACGTGACGTTTCCCGAACGTCTGTGTAGAGTAATATATAATGTATATTCGCTAACTGAAATAAGACCAATGCCGTGTAATAATAGTTGTCTGTTATTAAATCTGGATTCATTTTTAAAATATATCGTCATAATAATATATTCTGTTTTACTTTGAGCGGGGTCAACACCAGTGCATTATGTTATATTAAATATTGCGTTGTTTTACACAGAGTTCAAAAGGTCAAATTTATATTAGGATCTATAAATGTATGTGTGATGGGTGTTGATGTATGTGTATTATAATTGTATTATAATGTTTGAAGTTTGTTGAGTCGATAAATAACTTTTTTTTTCCCTGCATGGGAAAATGTCAAATAAAAGTATATCAATTAAAAATGAACATTAAATGGTAAAATCCACGGATATTATAACACACGCGTAAACTGAATACAGTATCCTTAATAACAATTGTTGTAGGTAATAACACAAAAATCAATTTAAAATATTATTGGAGGGGGAGGGGGGTTAAAATGTTGTTATATCATTGAAAATAATCGTCGTATAAAGATGTAACGAGATTATGTAATATGCGTATATAATATATATACTCGGGTATTTCATTTAAAGTTTATACGAAATAAAAAATTTAAATTAAAATAATTTTTGTAACGCAAAATAAATTATATATTATTTTTTATTCGTGTTATTGATAAAAACTATAAAACATGTTGTTTTTATAGTTTTAACAAACATTATTTTTCGTTTTGTTTCATTTGTTGAAACTACAATGATACATCTTAGGTACTCAAATAAATATTTAAAAATAAAACTATAACATCAAAATTACTATAATAAACAATAATAATAAAAAAAATATTTCATAACGAACTGTAAAAAAAAAAAAAAAATGACAGACATATACCTCAATAGTAATGATACATTCGTACATTTTTAAACTCACCCATCATAATATCGTATTATCAACATACTACTGTATACCTATATTATAATCGAATCCATTATTATACAGCCAGTATACACTAAATCGGATCACCTGCATTGATTCAACGGATTTTAATTTTTAACTTCGCTTACATAGTGCCATACTATACAAATTATTTAATACTATGTAGGTTTATTATTATGGTTTATACTACGATACATGTTCTGTTGTGGTTTTACTTGATGTCTCGTGTACAGATGTTTCAAGTGGCGGACCCAAATTAGGGGGAGAGGAATTAGGTGGTTAGCAGGAGCATGGTTCATTTTTTTATGAATTTTTTATGCCCACTATTCGGTCATAATAGTATAATACTACATCAAACAGTTGTTATTTTGCAAAAATATGTACAATAATAATCATTTGTTCAAAACTGTACACAGGCCTCTTGTCGAATCTTCACGATAGTGTGTCACAAAGCAACTTTCTATTGTAAAAAGATAAATATTACAAGACATACACTTTTACTGCTATGATAATTTTATGCTGGATATTAAATTTGCATTCAACAATAAAACCCACCAACTGCATTAAGGCGATTATTTTTCTTCATAGCTCTATTATTACCTATATTATGATATTTTATTTGCGTTTATATACCAAAGTGGTCCATTTCAATATTTACGCTTATTATTTTGACAAGTTTTAACTTTTTTTAATTTATTATTTGTACACGAAAAACGACATTTTTGAAGTAAAAATTTTTTCACAATTTTATATCATTGTTAATTTTTAACTTTAAACTTATTTTAATTGCAACAAATATCAACATACATTTTAAATTCCCTATTACGAAGTATTTCGATACATAACATTTTAATTTAAAATGAGTAGTTAATAAGTTATAAGTATTTCAAGTTTTGATGAATTGAGTAAGTGACAAAGGAATAGCATACCGAAAAATGTTTGTAGACTTCTTCACTCATCAGAACTTTAAATAATTATAACCAAACTAATTATTAACTACTTGTTTGAAACTCGATTTTAATGTATCGAGACAAAGTCGAGAAATTATGAAAATATTCTACTTTCGATAGTAAAATTAATAATATACGAGTTTATTGTCATTTAAATAAATATATATCTTTTAAAACAATCATAGAAAATTATAAATTTATTTTTTGAAAATATTATTTTCCAATGACAATAATATTTTCAAAAAGTCAAGACTATTTGAAGTAATGTGTATACATCTTAATACGGTAGCCATAGGCTTGTATAATAATATATTTTATTATACTATATTATCATTATTTATCAACGACTTGATCCAAAAAGTTAATATTTCTCTCTGTATATTAGTATATACGAAAATATTATATTACACAGTTATTATACATATACACACACAGAAATTAATGTTATATTATGTGTAATATACTCTAGTGACTAGTTTTGTAATACACTGTTGGTTGATGTTATACAGATGAGCCTCTTGTTTGATAGGGCGATTCACAATAACAAAATCCTGGAGGGTATTTCACTGGATGTTTTGCTCAATATTATTTATTTATATTTTCTGTTTAAAAGTATATGCTTAGTTTCACTTGATGTTTTCTATTTTTTGTGTAATAATTATAAAATATTTATCTCGTTTTGTATATAATTTAATAACCGTAACATAATATCACACTTGACTCAACTCTAAAAACGTATAACTTGACATTATATATTTCATAACAATGTTATATCTAATAGTTTGAACAAAATAATATTGTAAGTTTGTATTTTTGTCGGTATTACGGTTTACAATATAGGCCATGCTATTGTTATTATACAACTTGAAGCCATTTAAATTCGGTATAATTATGATGTATAGCTATACAAACTGAATTGTTATTGTATAGTTAAAGTTTATATTTATAACTAATATACTTCTAGATAATCTCATATAAATAAAATAAACTCGACAGTAAAAATTCCAATTTAAAGTTTTGAGAGCTGAAATTTATTGACAAAGGCTTAAACTTTTCTAACGACTCTTAACATATACATATACATTACGTTTCGTTAAAATATCGTATATAATCGAGGAAATCGTTATTATTAAAATATTAAATATAAATCATAACAATGACATATAAATATGAATATTATTTAAATGTTTTTAAATAAATCAAAAAAAATAAATATTATCGTGTAACCCAACTCTAATTTAATACTTTTAAAAAATGGGTTTACTTAATATCTATGCATTTAATTATACATGCTTACAACAACCTTTTTTTGTTTGCGATTACTCATTTTTCAATGAATGTTATAGTGATGTTTTTGTATACAATTAAAATTTCAAATTGATACACATTGTATGTTTTACTACTGGTATATTATTTTTAGTTTAGCATTCCACACAATTTTTTTTCAACAGTAATTCCGCAATAACTATTTAATGTATACATTTTGATTGTAGATAAATAAAATTATTGTTTTTATAATATGTAACCTAATTTATGTTCAAAAACTGAATTAACTAAGTGCAATCAGATCATACGATTTGTATTTTGATTATTATCTAACCAACATATATTGTACTAATTGCGTTTGATCCAAACAGTATGTTTCTATTGTATAATATAATACTAAATACTTTACGTATAGTAACTATTTTACTGCTGAAATTATTGTCTATAATATACACTACTATGATGGTATAAAACTGAATTCTTCAATACTTTTGTATTGAATAACTCTATAGATGAAAATAAAATTAAGAGAAAATAAAGAGATCAACAAATAAATACAATTTTTATTTTGTGCCATAGTAACGAGTATGCAAGGGAGAATTATATTTTTGTATACATATTATTAGTTTTTTGTATGTCCCGAATAATATTCTATTCAATATTGTTGACCCAGTTGATACTTTACATTTTACATGTCTAACATATACTATATATTATTATAAAATATAATTTTTATTTCGCTGTCTTAGCCCAAAAACCGTGTTGTAACTATTGTCTATTACAGTTTGTAAACAGTAAATTCTATTTCGCAATTAAAGGTTAAAACCTATAATATTTTGTTTGGTATTTATTGGTTTCGACAATATAGATTTATAACAATTTTAAAATCAAACAAAAATATTATTTAGTGATCATTTTCAAAAAAAATCTTAATATGAGTTTAAAATTAATGATGATATGCTATTAAATAGTTTAGTCCACATACGCAGATACAAAGGCGCTATTTACATTAATCTGATTTTGATATTTAATAGCTATGTTTTTGACAATTCAACGAAAAGATACTAAAGCAAATATATGCCATAGATAGATTACGTTTTAATGGATACCGCGCAAGATCGATCTGTAGCAACTACGGTAGTTGTTAAACAACTATCTGCTTACTAAAATGATTAGTGAATTCGAGGTACAGCCAAAATCTTTGGTTTCGCGCCATACCAAAACCGTTTTTGTCGATTCGCTTATCTATCGGCATGCATCATATAATTATTGTGGTTACAATAATATTATTATAGTATGCATTAGGACAGTGCGTATCAGAAATTATTCATCGATACACGGTGGTCAGCGCTTGATATCGCGGATACATTTTGTAAAACTAATTTATAATTATCGTCATCCGGCCGTGGCGGCTCTTATCTCCGAAAACCGCCGTTACCTACTAACAAAGCAGAGTGTTTACACACTATAATAATTTATACACAAATACACAATATAATGCAGTATACTCAAATGCGTGCACGCACACAATCGACTATCGGGACACGATAGTAAGTTTGTTGGCTGCTTGTTTCACATTAAACATGACACCGTTGTATCAGGTTGAAAGTTTAGCGGCCAAACTTCATAATTTGTTTAGAAGGCATCTCGTCTCGTCAGTCTATGCGTGTATTGTGTATATATACATGCATAATACATATATATATATATACACATATAAACAGCGCCACGTTGGTAAGTCCTCATACAATTCGACAGGAGATAATCTGATTTACGTGTAACTCATACTTAATTACATCGTTAAAAGGAAATCAAGTGGCTTAAAAACTAGCGTATTCACCGAGGACGATTGAATGAGAGGTACACTAAAAACTTTGAGATTCGTCGTCGACCTTTCCGCGGTGTGTGTGTGTGTGTGTGTGTGTGTGCATTAAAAGAGCATCGTTGTGTTGCTAATGAACGGTGATTTCGATATTTTAGGTATATTATGTATTATACCTTATATGCTATATAGTTCGTGTCAGCTAGTGAGAACCGGATTGAAACTTTTGATGGTTATACATTCTTCAAGCATAGAATTGATTTTTAATTGCATAGAATATTATTATGAAAACGAAAAACATATATAATATGCTACATTATGTACTATATTATTTGAATAGTAATATTTATTTTATTTTTTACTCAATTTCGATTTGACAATTTTGCTATAAATGTAACAATAATAAAAAGGATTTGAGGGTAAAAAAGGGTTAAAAGTAAAAAAAAAAACAAAGAAAAAATTCCTAAGCCTAAGATGTTTACTAAAATATGACATTTTATCGTTTAGTTATATTACTTATATTTCACGAAGTGTTTATATCGCTACGACGATAGAACTCTATTCAGATATTTACGTATAAACAAATATTGTGAGGTTGAATACCACAGATTTTATTATAGTATGTACATTGTAATGATCGAATTAAATTTGGACAAAATTGGTATTATTTGGTTTAAATGAAACAGAATAATCGATTAATTCTACTGGTATTACTGCATAAAATACAAAATTGGATATTTAAACTATATAAATACGATAACGCTATGGAGATAAAATCAGTTTAGAATGTATTAAGATATTTAGTATGTATTTATATTGCTACCAATTGGGTTTATCGTAATTCGTTATCATCTACGATGTACATTGCTACTATTGGGTAGGTACATTAAGTTACTGTAGTTAGTTGGATTTAAACGTCATTTTTTATTAATTTAACTGTATGAAATAGGCACATATAGTTAATTGATTATAGATATATGATAATGAGTGTATCGATTAATCGTTTATAATGTGTTAATCATGAACGAGATTTCCGTGTGTTATTACCAATCGAAAATTAAAAAAAATTAAATTTTATCTATAAAAAATGGAAATAAAACCAATTATTTTACTGCATCGGGTGAACCAAACAATAAAGTTTCGGATCCTTGGCATGATATCACAATAATTTAAAACCAAAGATTCATATTCCTATACGGAATTAATTCAATTTTATTTTGCGCTGTGTTGTCGAACCGACATTGGCTTAAATGTAAATTGCTCGGTATAATTTTTCATTAATATAATATAATATATTTATATTTATAATTTTTCATTAATATAATATGTTATATTTATATTTATATTAATGAAAAATTATACCGTGCAATTTACATTTAAGCCAATGTCGGTTCGACAACACAGCGCAAAATAAAATTGAATTAATTCCGTAATATATTATATTATTTATGTTATAAAACATGCACCTATAATAACATAGCAAGCGCGTTGACCTATGCGTTGTTAAATGTAAACGGGTGACGTTCATCTCTTCCATGATTAGGTCATGCGTAATTAAAACTTAAAGCTAACTATACGCATTCTCCTTCGTCGGACTTTGTCATTTGTTTTAAACTATTTTCTCACCCTTCCCTGCCACTTTCTGCAGAAGTTCTCCCCCTATCTCAACTTTCTCACTCTCTTTCTCTCAATATTCTTATACATGTAACAATATAATTTTATGCGATCTACCTTGCCATATGACACCTATGCTATATTATCTTCATCTGTCAATCTCTCCATCTTTGCGGTTATCTATTTTGCAACCGTGACTCGCGTAAACTTTCTTAATTTCTAGAGGTGTGACGGCCGCCATTCTCAGTAATTACGATATACTTTATCATTCGTTATACTCTTATATCTACCGCCCAACGTTGAAATTAAATTAAAAGTTTAGCTTCTTTACTCTTATAGAGTTTTAGATGTATATTATATGCATAATATGCATTATACACAACATGGTGATGAAAATGTGTGCCGTAGCCAGATTTTCACTGACTTACAATAAATACTTCGGTACAACCTCCCCCTTCCTAACAGTCATTATACGACAAAAAAAAAACGAAGCATCACGTAATGGCAGCAGCAGAATAAACTGTTAGTTGTTAACACCTTACTCAAAAATTATCCTCTCGGCTTTCGACCCAAACAGTGATAGCACTCATTGGTTATTATTTTTTTTTTTTTCAATAGCATTAAATTAAAAAAAAAAATACAAATGTTTAGCTATAGAATGAATTTAATTTATCTACTTGTATAGTTTGTACTTAAATTCAAAAAAAAAAAAAACTGAAATAGTCTCTAGATAGTTTTGTTCAACGCAGTTCATTAGACTACGAATGTAGAAAATCGTTAGTAGATTTTAACTAAACGGTGCTTCTGCTGAAATTAATTCTGTTTTCTCTGATATTTAAATTGAGTTTACAATTGTGAAGTTACACTACAATACAATGTAATATTATGAACACTATTCAACATAGGTAGTATAACATACTATAGATACAGGTCCACCGGAAGACACAGTAAATACGGATCGCTTAGGGCGTTATTATGTAAGAGGTGGCAATTTTCTTAGTATAGGTAGAGCCATATTTAAAAAAAGTAAATTATTTACTTTTAATATATTGATTTTTAAAAATAATTACTGATATCCGGAAATTAACTAAATTTAGCTTTGGGTGGTATGTGTACAAATATAACGCATTGAAATTATACTTAAAATAATGTAAGTAATAAGTATATTAATATATTATACACATTATACAAACGTCAACTACGTAGTTATATTTTTTATTCAAAATTATTCTAATTTTAAACGTAAATTATATGCGTTAAATTTACTGGTAGAGAAACATGAACATTTGATCCTTATCTACTGAAATTAGATTATTAAATTGTATTATTTTGCTATTTGCATTGATTTTAACTTAAGAAGTGTAGCAACCGTCTGCCCGATAAAAGCATTTGATTTTCTTTTGCTACTCTACCATGGACTATGTTTACAGACAATAGTTGCTGAAAACTTATATGTGCCCATGTCATAGCATATTAAATGTATATTTATATATTATTGTACTTTTATTATTAGTATATTAGTACAATATATGGTTAATCATTGTAATAATAATTATTACATTACATTAGCGTGTTTATAGTATCAATCTATTAATTGGTTAATATTATAGATTTAATATTGATAAATAAAAGTATATTATTAAAGTTATTCGATCTCATAATGTTGAATATTAAGCAAATTTTTACTTTTCACTGTCCTTAAATAAAACGTAACAACGTAAAAGATATTCATAATATTATACTTTAGTTAAAAAAATTGTGAAAATTAAATGCAATTTAGTTAGTTTTAAACTTTTCAAACATTATTTTTTATGGACAATAATGCTAATGAAACTGTTGTATTTAAAGTTACAATATTGACGTGTATGATAATGTACAGGCTAACGTTAAAATAGAAACGCATATTTCAGTGTTTAACTTAGTTTTAGATGGTAATTTAAATTTAAAAGCTCATGCTTTCCAAAATAAAGATGTTATATACTATGACTTAAACTCAAAATGGACGTGAATATGTTTGAGGATATGGATGAGGAGCAAATAGAGAAATACGAAAGGGCGGCAAATTTGGATTTTGCCTGTGTACACATTTTGACTAAAGTCAGCCCTTAAATATATATATATAAACTTGGTTAGTATAATTTACTATTCATATACATGCAGATACATGTATTATGTGTGTGTGTGAGTATTTGTGGTTAAATATCTCCTTTGTTCTAGAGCTTCGGTGAACATTTGGATATCAGTGGAATATATATAATACGCTTTAGTGATATAAGAACAATGAACCTCGAATATCTACTACGCATCAACTGTGTTTAAATAGAACTCATGTGCATATTAATATGTAATATAATATTGTATTTATTAGATACATTACACATTCTGGTCGATAACTTGTATGGCAAATTGAATTATACGTAAACTCGTGTCTAGAGTAAAATATACCTGTATAAATATTGTATAATATACTGAACGTTTGTTTTTTCGTTTATTTCACCGCTGTGTATAATGTTATCTAAAAATTTAAATATATAAATTTTTATTTTAAACCTTCTTTTATGCAAAGAATAATTTAAAATTTGTATCTTCACAAATCGAAACAATCTCTTCGCTATACATAGTGTTGGTACCTATATAAATGTAAATAGATATATAAAGTTTTTTTTTTTATTTTTAAGTGAAAATATCTTAAGGAATAAAAGTTTGCTGAAAGATGTTTGGCATAATGACGTACAAAAGTTGGACTACTACAATACACTATGACGTATATGATGTAGCCACGTAGGTCCAGAATACACAATTCGTGCAGAGTAGTATATACGAAGTTGACCTACATAAATCATCTGATAATGTATCCTTGTTTGTTATCACTTGCTTAGCGTGATGATAAAATGGCATTTAAGCTTCAAAAATACTCCACGGAGTAATCCTACGTGGTGTTTCATAGTCACCGAGGACCCTTTCAGTTCGAAACACGTATAAAAATGTTTCGATTGTTCTTCGGCCAGTCCCCCAGGACTCTGTATAGTGCCAAATCTCAGGGTCACGGGTCCGGCCCGCTCGGGATTCCCATAGGATGTAACCATTGCTGAACTTAATACTCGCGTTGCTCACGCAGGACATTAATCTTAATTTTCTGCCAAACAAACCTATGAGCTCGGCTACCGGCTAATCAAAATATTTTTAAATCGCTTAAAACTTTTGCCATTTTACTTATTATAAATTACCTATGGCGTATAACTATAAATCTATATTTTACAGTAACAAAAATGTGTATTTATGTTTATAAAATATGATATTTTAAATTGCTGATTAAACTGAGGTTGAACCACCTATTTGATAAAGACGTAAGTCAATAAAAGGTAATTCGAAGAAAACAATAAAAAAAGTGTTTTTACGCTACCAGTTATATATGGTGGATAAACTGAAAGATTTTCTAATAGAAAAAAAAAAAAAAAACTATATTTTGGCCTGAGGGGTGCATGTTAAGCTTCTTGACTTACGTCGTTTCTACAATATAGGATTTTCTGAGGTGTAAATTTGTGGCTGAATTACTATATTTTTTATGGTAAAAAAGGAGTACCTAGTAAATGACTGCAATAAACTAATTGTTTTGATTATTATTTGGTACTACCATCTTAAAATTAAGTATATTTTTTTTAAATATTTACACATGATGAATATATCCATAAATAATACATTCTACGCATATCTCAATTTTTCAATATTTTGTTAGTCGTTTCTCAAATTGGTGGTTCAATTTTAAGCGTTGTAATATTTTTGAGAAATACATCATTTATATATACTTTTTGTATATTAAAACGAGTGACTAAACCCGAAATTATTTTGAAATATCACTACATAATAGTATTTACAATAAATTTATTTTTAAGTTACACCAAAAAAAGAAAAAATTTTTTGTCAAAATTTGGAATTGCGTAAAACTTCGTGTTTTCCCGATTTGTTTTTAGTAATTACCAAAGGAATTTTATTCTTTTAACCCCTAAAGTACCAAATAACTCCAATTATCTATACCAAAAACTAAAACTGTCCCAAAAACAGTCCCTCCGAAAAAACTCACATCATAGTAAAATCAATACATTCATCGCTCCGCTCTAAATCTAAAATAGGTATAATTATATGAGAACATGTTATGTAATTGAGTGTGTATAACAGTCTTATTTCGATTCTTCCATTGAAAATTTTGACTGTAGCCTGTTTGTATAATACAGCGAACATTTATATTTGTTTTTCTCATTTGAGGATGTGATTTTACTATTATTTTACTATGTAAATTTTGTTTTACAATTTATGTTATAACATTTGTGTTTTTTATAATCATTATACGTCTTCTCGTTATTATTATAATACATAATATCAATATAATATACTATTATGTAGGTATGTATAAGTGGTTCACACATTGCAGAAATGTTTGAAATTTAGCGTACGCAATAATTGCCGTTACACACTCACGCAAACTTTAGTTTAAGACCGTTTTGTGCTTTTGTTCGGTCAAATTTTCGCACATGTGCATTCGGTATCGATCGAAAAATCATTGTTCATACACATACATACACAAATTACACACATATGCGCGTGCGTATATATAAGTATTTATTATTTTATTTTATTTTTGACAAACAAGCGTGACCCATATCAATAAAGTTTTCCACTCAACGAGTGTACAATAGCAACTTACACCACAAGAACAAAACACACACACATGAACTAACAATACGTCTGTAATGCGTTTTAAAAGTATAGCGACACACGCGAATCGAGTAAGAACTCCGGTCCGGCGAGGATATGCGGTTCCGTGCGTCGGTCGAATAAACCACATGCGTGTACGTTTATTATACGTATGGAGTGGTGGCGGCACTTTTATTATAACGAAACGTATCCTACACCTGAAATTCAAAACGAATTAAACTGTTCGACAATAAAAAAAACAAATAAATAAAAATCGGGGCCGGAGGTGATTTTTTACGTTGAATAATTGAATTCCGTTTCTTATTATTAATTCCGATGAGAAACACTAGGTTTTTATAACAGCACGCAAATACGTATTTTTACAGAAAATTCTATGTAAATGTTTTTTTTTTAGAGGGGAAGGGTGCAAAGTTTAATAAAATAAAATATAGAAATGTATACACGGGAACTGTTGTAACGTCTCATCTTACCAATGGTGTTTTCGGGTTGTACGTTTTTATATTAGCGGGGTGTCGACATGTTTAAATTACAAAACTTGTTAGATACCTATTATATTATAATGTATTGAACTACGTTTATCTTCTTATACACTACTCCGTTATTAATAATCTATACCTATTAATGTAGATACGTAACTTAATAGCTATAAATAAATTGAAGATTGAAACTTTTTTACTGTTCCTTAAGATGACATCATGCACACTAAAAAAAAATCACATTGTAAAACCAATACTTACAACACTATCCACTCCAAATCTAAAATTATAAAATTTAATATAATAAAAAAAAATAATCAATATTAATTTGTAATATCCGTTCAACAGCATATTTTCTTTTTTTTTTTTTTATTAAGTTGCGTTATTGAATTTAATAACTTAGAATTTAATACTTTATTTGTTGTACATCATTTTTAACTTTAACACCTTGTCCGTACCAAACATAAATGACAAGTAGTATAATATTTAAACGTTGATTTGATGAAACTTATTTTTGATATTGTTACTAATCAAATAATATTCTAGATGTTTATATTATAAATAATTGAATATTCAAAATTAAAGTGGTTAAATTATTTAATTATTTGCTATTAGTGTTTAAAATATGCAAAGTTTATACACTAAAGACAAAATTATAATATGGTTTGACCAACCAAATATGCTAATTAAAATTACGTGGTCTATGAAATTAGTATGATGATTTGTAAGGGCGACATTTCAAACCCCTTGTGATTGTGCATACGTACTCGATTACCATGATCGTGCAAATACATAATATGCATATACCTAATTCTACTTTCTGGTCATGAACTAAAAACGTTTATGATTAACATTAAACTGTGTAAATAGGTGACTGCAAAAATAAATAATTCACATGATTTTACATATTTTAAATTATCAAACAAAGCGTCACATTGTGATGTAATTTAATAAAAACTGCTATTTTCCAAGTAAAAATAAGTAAAATTAGTTTTAAGTAGAGTAAATAGGATAAAAATTATGCGTATATTAATTTTTTACAAAACATCTATGACGTATAAAAATAAATCACATAGTTTTTTTTTTTAATTGATAATATGTTCTTATAGATATGTTTCTTCCTCGTTGCGATTAGAAAACTATATATATACGAATATATTATATAACAAAAATTGTTAAGATCAACGGTACTATATTATGAATGAATACGATCATAAGAATATACCGGATTCGGAACGGATACATGGTAAAAGGTCTAAAAATAAGAAAAGGTGCAAAGATATCCTTAACTGCCACCATGTATAGGTATACACCGCATTTATATGAAAGCGTATTTTATACAGAGCGCGATAAGCTTTTTAAAAATGGAATAGGGTAAGAGTCAAAATAAACCAAGTCGTACATTGGTCCAGAGACCATTCGTGTGGTTTCCTTCTTTTTTATTTTTTACGAGACGCGTATAAATATTACGATCGGAAAGAGAAGAAAAAATAGGGTAAAGGTGCAGAAGCAGCATTATAGGCCGCATGGTGTTCGTTTCGCTAACGATCGACAAACGTCGCGGAATATTTAGATTTTGGTTTTTCTTTATTGGATATTGCCCTAAAGGGGAAAACAAAAAAAGCGCACATGTATATATTATATAAAATATATATACTTGCATAAATGACCGAAATGTATTGTGTATCGTTTTTCATCTAAAACAACTATTTCCCGAGACGATTTCTTCTCCCGGTCTCTTACCAAAAAAAAAAAAGAAGAAAAAAAGTTATTTGCAACAGACCGCTAGACGGCTGCCACTGCAGTGTACACGTCCCAAATGCGAAATTCACCGTCCTGCATAATATTATATTATGACGTGCGTGTATACAATATACGCGCGTTGAGCGTCGCCGCTATTTTTTTATTTATTTTTTTCATCTTATCTCGACGTTTACGTCCGGTAGATAATTTTTTTTATTCCCGAAGTGTTTTGTGCTTTCAAAAAATACAAACGATTTATGTAAGACAATACGTCTCGTGGTCGTTTTTTCTTGTTACCCAACGCCGCCGTCGGTATGACTCCTTCACTGTTGCAGCTGTAGGAATTTACACCTATTACAGCGTGTGAGAAGATCGAGCCTAGGCAATAAACATTGTGCGCGTTACATGTTCGCCGTTAGTGTGAAAAATACAGTACCGTACAACCGAGTGCGTGCACGACAATAGACGAGTTATATTTAAAGGGCGTGAAATTTCCCCCTTCCCCACAGAAAACATAACCCATTTATTTTAAAACAAAATACCCATTTTCAAAATTGGTTTTAAACATTTTTAAATCATTTCTCAACCCAGTATATGAGGTTGCAACTCACAAATAAGATAATAATATTAAAATGTTGCTAAAAATTCAAAAATATTTACAGATTCACACATTTACAAAATAAATTTGCAAAAAAAGTACACTATTTTTAAATAAATCGGTAGTGGTGGAGTGGCAAACTTTATGTCGTTAATATTTATACCTACGTAGCCCAGTTTGCACATTATCCTATACGACCACGATGACTTTAGTTTAAACATTCGTTTTCGTTTGTATTTCCCTGTTAGATTAGATATCAGCAGTTAAATCGTTACAAAAAACTTATAGCTCTATAAATATATGATAATTTATTATACAAAAAAAGAATTATAATGGTTCAACTGATTACTCGTTCCCTGTGTATATCAATCAGTCAAAACTAAAAGTGTAAAGTATGCATTACGTGAATAGTTATAAACTTTGATAAAAGATTAAGTTAGAAATACAAGAAGAAATGTCAACGAAAATGAACTCAATTAGAAATAATAAATATGCAAAAATTATATTTATGCAACCAAAAATAAAATAATTATATACCATTTAATATTTATTCAAAACATGAAAACGCTGAATATGTGTAATTATTATGTTTTAATTCGTCTGGAAACAAATGATAGAAATGAGGATTACTAATAATTGAACTTTTAAATATAATACTATTGTTTTTTTTTACCTTCGATATAGTATACTAATTGTATACAAATTACAAATCACAATATTTTCATTACTATATTAAGTTATTCTCAATGTTATTTGATTTTATTTAGTATTTATTTATAACTTCTTTGATGCACCGTCTGTTTTACTTAATTTCGCTTGAAAACATTTTTTTTTATGACCTATATATTATAGTATTATAGCCGTTATAATTGTTATACGGGGTTTACTCGTTATATGTTTTGGTCAATAAGATGTATGTTTATTGTATAACTAATTTTCACTATAACTGACAGAATGTATTGTCGTTAAACTGAGTCGTTCCGTTTCTGACGACCGAAATATTCGGTAACAAACATGGTGGTTGCGTTACTCTGCTCGTTTGTTTTTTTTTTTCGTTCAGTCGTTAACTTACTGGGCTAGGGTTTCTTTTCTCTTCGAAATCAATTTCCCTTTTTACACAGTTTATTTGATTTTCCGCGTATTTTCACACACTAGTCCTACACATGCACGCTTCCGTCAAGTTTTTGGAAATCAAACAAGAGACTCGTTGAAATCGATTTCGAGATATAATGTGCAAATTAACCTATTGTGAAATAGCATTTATGTACGAAATATAATTAAACATTATTTTAAATGATGAATTTAACATTACATTTCCAGATTTTTTTTAATTAAATTTCAAAGTAAATTTATGTATAATATTTATGAATAATAATTTCTGCGACTTTGTGTAAACGAACATATTATATCAACTGTATAAAGATTCATCTCAGTGACTGCTGTTAAATGGTATGTTTGAATCGATATATATTTTCATGTGCTTATTAACATTTTCAGCAGATTATGATAAATTGGAAAAGTGACTTTGCAGTCCAGTACAACGCGACGATACTAAATTAAATTTAAACGATTAATCAAAAACACTAAAATCAATGATGTTGATTGAACGTTTATATTATGACATATTCGTGGTCCATTATTTAGTTAACTACTCTATCATATCTAATCATATCGATATATTTTGACGAATCCGTCACAAAACGAAATGTGATTTTTCTGTTAACAACGATAAAATATAGCAGATACCTATCTCCCCGCCTTTTGATAAAATTGAAAATACTATACAGTTCTACGTATATAACGATATCATGTAGCGCGCAGCGTTCTTATTCGGCGACGTACACGTCGTTTTAATTATTAAAACAATACTATACGCTGTACACGTCGGAATTTTGTTGATGTTTCGCGAATTAAATCTTCCGGACCGCACCGGGAACGCAAATTATTATATCAAATACGTGTCATAAATGTTACAGCGGGTGTATAATGTTTGTGTGCAGCACACACGTGCGCTCTTCCGAAAAGTGAATATGCCTTATATATATAGGTATATCATATCATATGGAATAGGAAAAAAACCTAATTTAATTATTCATAGTCACAGCAGCAATATCATGAAGCTATCCAAATGCACGTCACATGTGTCACAGCGGAATTCGGTTGGCTGCAAAATTTATCAACCGAAAAGACGAGAACTGAGTGTGCGACGATAATCTAAAAAAATAATACAAATAAAAATACAAATTTTAGGTGTTATATAATATTATATTATGTAGGTGAATATAATATCTCTTTTTGCCAGAGGCACTATAGAATTATTACTTATTATTATATAGGTATGTTCTATTTTTTCTATTTTTTTTTCTTTCTTCTCTCGTTCCGTCCCGAAAGTTACTCAGACATAGAATTTAATAAATTTGCATCCGTTACACGCTCACCAGTCACTCAAAATAATGTATCCTTATTATATTGTTACTATTATTACACGACGATATATTATACATAAAGGTGATTTTTTTATCGTTTAAAAATAGTAATTTTCTCTGCATACTTGAAATTTTGAAAAAAATAAGTACTTTATTTGAATTTAGTGAATTTAAATATTTAAAGTTCAGAGTAGTGGAGTGAACGGAAGACACTGTCATTATTTCACTCGCTACTCGTATAAAATTTAATTTCCATTAGGACATAATTAATCTCTATTCAATTGTAAATATTTATACATTAAAATTTCAGAAATATACCACTTTAGAAAATATTAAATAAACGGTAAATAAAAAAAAATCAACGTATCATAGAAATCCTCTAATCCAATATCTATTGTTTTTTAAAATACCTGATATTTCTCCAAAATGTCTGACGGGAAAGTGGTGTCATTGTCTTTTACAGGATTAAAGATAATATTATAAACCGGTAGTTTACCAATTGCGCTTAAATTGGCCTTTTAATATACCAATTGCGCTCTGTCTTTTTTGGATGGATAGACCGATTGCGTTCAGTGGTTTTCAAGGTATATAATATTTTTCTACATTACACCTAGTACATAAAAATACTTTTATAAAAATATGTATTTTAAATAGATTTTTTCAGTTAATACAAAAAATCATACAATGAACGTCAATATTAATAATGATTGTACAATATAAATCTATACCAAATCATACACATAGATATACGTCAATAATAAATAATTAATATACATAAAAATATAAAATATAATTACAATTTATGTTTTTCATTTAATGTTTTTTATGTTTTACTGTAATAATAAGAAACTGATTTAAAAAATTCTTTGCTAGTAATTTTTCCGGATTTGTATTTCTCAATAATAGATTCTTTGGCCACTTTTTTCACTAAATACGCTCGGTTTGATGTATATTTATCTTATTCAGTACTGTTTATTTAAATATAAGTGTTGGTTTGTGTTTCTATAATTGCTTTTAGAAAGACAAAAATATTTGGATGTGAGGAATAAAAATTTGATGAAAATGAAGTGTGAAAACATTCACATGCATTGGTTGTACGTTCTAAAGCTTATTGTATTCGATATCCACAGTATGGGAAGAAATGTAGAGAGGTTGATGATACGTAATTTTCAATGATGTAGTCAGTGAATTTAATAACATTTGAATTTGTTAGCTGAAGTGTCATTAATTCATTTATAAAAATATCCTCCACTTCAAAGTGTGGAAAAAGTGACAAACCAAAAATTAAATGTAGCCATTTTTCTATTTCAGAATCTGTGTTTTTATACTCAGATTGTAGTCCACATCTTTGGATATACCTCCAACAAGCTTGTGTTAAATGAAACCTACAACCTACTAGAGTTATTGAAGGCCAAACTTTGTTAACAGCAAAATGAATTGCTTGTTCAAAATCGGCAACGACTGTTTTTGGACTAAAATAAAGGTTTAAAGTTGCATATTTACTAGTCAAAACTCGAAATAAGTATTCATAGGTACTAGATAACTTATTTGGCAGCAAAGTAAATACTAAACTGCTGACAAGGTATCCATTTACTATCTATGTTTTTATTAGTACACTTTTTGATCATTATATTTCTGTAAATATACAGGGTGAATCATAAACAAATTACAATATCGTACATATAAATGTCATACCATTGTGATTTGTGTAATCCCATATATAGTATATGTCTGTATAGTACCTTTTAGACAGTGTGTGGAACGTACAATTTAGGCAGATAAATAGGTGAATAACGATCATTAATGATAATGAAAACTTGTTATACGAGTAGTCTATCACTCAAATTCATACTTTATAATATGTTCATTAATAATAATAAATATATTTAATTGTGTATATACATATGTAACTTTTTCTGCAGTGTAGTAACTTACATATATCCATGTAAAAATAAGGAACCTAAAATATAAGGAGCGCAATTGGTATACTGACCTAAATTGCAAATATTGTTTTAGGCGCAACTGGTCCATGCCCTATTAACCTATTCTCCTATAAGGAGAAAGTCAGTGGTTGACTGATTTCAACAACAATAATTTATCATGGTTTTAATAATTTATACATTAATTTACCCTATATTACATCAAATGATTCATTTTAACGATATGAAATTAAAAAAATGTGTATTAACATATAAAATTAAAGGTCCAAAAATGATAAGAATATAAAAGTATTTTTTCTTAGAACGCCGTGTTATAATGACTACAAATTATGTACAAGAAAATGAATAAATGTCACGAAAAGTTCCTACATCATTTTACCAAAATATGACTGATAATATAATAATCTCTCTGTATACGTCCACTACCATGTGCATAAATATATTATATAAAATCACTCTAAAGTGAACGCAAACTATGTCTTCATTTTCGTTCGTTTCACCCGAGTGTATAAATATTTTCACTTGTTCAAATGTTTTTGTGATAGAAATGACTTTTGACGTCTACGAATTATATAGAACACATGAGTGTATACACTGAAGATTTATATGAATCAAAAACATACACACACACACACACACACACACACATATGTACACAAACTGTTTTTGTTTACTTTTTTTTCGAACCTAGCGAGTTACTGTGACGGGTTTATGTTGTTTTTTTTTTTTTTTTACGAAACAAACAGTAATTTCGAAATTACTATATGAACGCATATAATTTGAATAATAGTAACTAGAAGTTTATTTTAAACTGTTACATTTAAATTAAATCCGTTTTAAATGGATATGTATTTCAAAATTAAAGTTGTCTGCAATAAGTAAAAACGATATTGTTCTCGAGTTAGTCATATGTGTATAATATAGTGTATTAAATAACGTTGCTGTAGTAGGTTTATAATGGCGTCCTTAATAATTAAAAACACACGAATGTAAATTGCATATACATATAGATTATATAGTTAGACGCAAAAAATAATAATTCCCATCGACTTTGCAATCTTAATATCACTAATGACTTCTGGTATGCGGTTTTATCGTCGAACCACAACACCGGTAAATTGTATACACGGTATCTCGGGACGACGATAACAATTAATACTACGTTATAAATGCTACTAAATAGTAAATACCGTGGATCATAATATTATAATAAATTAGACTTATGGTGCAACATTTGCTTACAAACTACGTACAATTTTGTTTAATATGGAAGAATTATCAACTCCATCAAAACAATAAAAAAAAGGTATTATTATTGATACCAAACTGTACCGCTAAATATTTATACTACATAGTCTTAAATTTATAAGAACGATAGAAACTAGTCCTAATTTTTTGACTGCATAAATTGAATATAATTTTACTGAATTAATTATTGTAATAAATAATTTGAAACACAAGTGATTATGTTTATGATAGTAATCATAAATATTTATTAATATATAATATAATTGATAATTCAAAATTAGTATATACTTATTAGTTTATTCCACGCGCTAAATTACTAAAAAATATATAATATATGTTCATATTATATTGTATTTAATATAAAAAATAGCCAACGGAATCGATGGACAGATATTATGAATAGTTGTAACTAGTGATTGAATAAATTATCAGTGGGGTCAATACGAAATCGGTAGAATTGTCAATATATACGCCTGTAATGATATGCGACGCACGTGCTCGAAAAAACTATACACTTTTAAATTCAATTACGAGCGTTTAAAATGGTATTTTTATAAATCCGATATAGTAAAACGTGTTATAATCGACGTTTTACCTTACAACCTCAATTTGAATAGAATCGTTTATATTATTATCGTACGTTCAGCAACTCTATTCGAATTATTCAATTCGTACAATTATGTGACCCCCGCAGTGACTTCATATCTTTTTCTTTATTTCTACACTACATTTATTAACGAAATAGTGCCATAATTCATTCCAGTTTAAGCATTTTCACAGATAAACGTAAAGTTGATAAAAAAAAAATCGTTCCACTTTATTTTCGATACTTTTATCTCGCTCAAAACACATTTATTTATTTTTTAATTTTCTTTATTGCGTAAATATATTAGATATAGTTTGTCAGAAATAATATAACTTTTGTTTTTATATCATTGAAATATTGATTCAGCAGTAAACTCTTGAAATATTATGCAAAGATCGCCGCTTTTTATCGATCAATGACAGTTTATTTCGTTTTTAATATCGTGCATATACAAATAAACTGAAATCTGTGTGCGTTGGTCAATTTGTATATGTCACAATTTTTATTTGTTGAATACATTTTGGGTCCGTGAAAATCTAACAAAAGTTTCAAGTTTGTCTATTTAATCGATTGAAACTTGGACAAAATATTATAAAAATATATATTCGGGTACTCGCAAGTATGTCAATATTGATATTATATTCCAAAACAGTTTTGATAAAATCATCTAATCAAATTTAATAAAGATCTAATCTAATATATTTCACTAAAATTCGCGTATGGTTTTTCATCGAAGGAATATAAATTTTAATATATCATCTTTTTCATAACATTCAAATAACTACATAAGCTTGTATATAATATATATAATATAAACAATTATGTATAAAAATGTGTTATATAATGATAATTATACTAATACAAATCAAATCAAGTTAAATAATAACAATAAAAAAGTCTAATAATAATGATATTATTAAATTGAGATGTTCACAAAAAAAAAAAAAAATAAATAAAAAAAAAATGTAAAAATGTATCTTGTACAACGTGTTAGACATACTTGAGCTAATTATTTTTTTTTTTTATCATAATAGTTTATTCTAGTTATATAAATTCACTTATCTATGTATTGAAAAAAAATAGGATTTTTTTTTAAATTTAGCTTTTTTTCCTAATGAAATATAAAATTAACTTTATTGACGTAATAAAAAAAAAAGCACATATATATGTTTTAATTAAATTACTATTGTGAAGAACCTAACACAAATACAATTACGGTCTTGACGCGTACCTATATTATTCAAATAAAACATTAAAAAAAAAGGAATACATTAATTTTATTCGAAAACATTATTCCAATAATATCAAGAAAAATGTTTAATAGGCTTATAAAATATAATTAAAAATTCAATAAAACATGTTTATAGTGAACAAAAATCAAATCATATTTTCATAATAAAATCAAAAAAATAGATGTGCAGATCTTTAATAAATAAATAAACTGTATTTTATTATAATTTCAATAATACATAATCTATTTGTGTACTCACATAATAATTCTGAAGTTTAATTGTGTTATTTTAAATTACATTTTTGATTGATAATAATTTAAAAACTGATTTCTACCTAGACTTTCTCAGAATTTATTAAAAATATGTTGATTTCACAATAAACGATGTACATAAACACCTTGAAGTTTTGCCAAAAACAATATTGTATTGTACTTTACAATTGAATTACAATATTATTAATTATTAAGGATTTTATTAAAAAGTTGTTTATTATAGAAATATTATTATTGCTTTTGCTAACCCATTGCATTCAATAGTGCGTTTCTAATATTGTGATTTAACATAATATGTCATATTATTATCTATTCGCGAGTTTGAAAACAATATTCATAAACGAAAAACAACTATAAGAGTATTGCCAAATTATATAGTAACTTTGGTCCAGGAAATGTTATATAAAAGTGTACATCAGTTTTAGATACATCATAGCTGTTGAATCCTATACACCTTCACACCACATGACATGCGCTATTTCCTTTTTAACTTGTGGTTTATGGAAATTATCTTAAATTTTTTAAATTACTTTATCACATAATTCCATATTATAATCACTAGCAAAGCAATACGCTAAAAATCTATCTATACAGCTAGTACATAATATTATAAAATAATATATATGTAATCAAAGTTAGTTCCTTCAAATATACTGAATGACCTAAATAGTAAATAAGACTTGTATAACAACTTTTTGTATGAAATCAATTAATAATAAAAAAAAAAATCATATTAATTAAACAGTTTAAACTAACAAATTAATTATTATTTAGTTTAATCACGCTATATTACCAAATTATTTTGAATAAAAAATACTTTATTATTTGACAAAAATGTACATAATCTTAAATATATATATATATATAGCTAGTATGCAGTAAAAAAGAATATATAGTAGTGGGATGTATTTTTAACAACATTTTTTATTGTTATTAAAATTATGAAATATTAATATTAACATAATAAAAGGTTATTTTTTGTGTACTATTTGTGACCCAGGTAAAAACTAAAACAAATGTATCTACTTCTATTAACTGAGTTAAGTTACTATTTTTCTATATATTATCTTTAAACTTTTAAAGCTAAATGTATTGTTTGTCAACTTTACTGGCGTTGGCTTAAATTAACCAGCTCAAGTTTATTGTTTCCGTATACTTTATATATAGTGAATTAGTAAGTCATAATCACATTAATATGTTTACTACCGTTTTGTATCACAATCACATTAAAATATTATATAACTTAAAAGACACAGTGTATCAATATGAAGAGAAATTATATTATTTTATTTACCTACATGGAAGGCCCCGCTTCTTAGACAAAGCGTTGTTAAATATTATCTTTGCCCACAACAACGTCATTCTTGCGTCAACACCTAAGCAGTCTATCTGTCATTTATATCGTTAAATTATTGACACATGTCCATCGACGCGGCAGGTGTATAGTTAAATATGTATAGGTACCTATCGAGAATATTATTAAATAACATTTACCATACTTTTAAGTTTTAAAAATTAATCGTACAATTCAATCTATTATCGTATCCATACCTTAGCAGTATCATATCATCTAATATGACGTGTTCATTATTTTAAATTCGACTTGATATTATACGAGTAACCTGCAGCTGCTATTGTAACCATATGTTTCAATAATAAATCCTGTCAGAATTAATAGGAATTATTCAACTTTTGCGAATCGATAACGGCTACAGTACAATCGAACTATTATAATTTTTAATACATTTTTTAAACGTAAATTAATAATTATTTTTTAATATTATTAAACACGTGTTATCTTTAATTTTGGTCTACAGTGAGGTTGATATTATTTTGGAAAATGTTAATATTTAATTTACAGAATTAATCTATTTTGGCCCTTTCTGAACCGAGCCGCATAATAAAATGATTATTTTGATACCTGAAGCATTTCCTAATGCATGTGTGCGTTATATTGGTGTATAAAGTTTATTTTCATGTTTAAAATGGAAATTTATTATTACAACACACTGCAGGTTTTAAAAATGTAATAAGTCGCTAAAGTTTTCATTTTCATTAGCGTTTACAAAATATTTAAATTGGAGAGGAAAAGTCATTATAACTTTAATTACGGATATTTATATTTATTATTAATAAAAGAAAGTGTATTTCCTTCAGAACTGAACAATTATTTAAATATATGCAAAACGGTGAAATGCACTGCTTGGCAAACGTTTTTACCGAAACGCGAATAGCTATCACTTAATTTTAAATATTGTTTCTATGATATTTTTAAATATCCATGCTACCAAAATGGTTTTAAGTATTAATATTTGTTTTTAGTCTTTTACGCAACACTTAACGTTGTTTAATGGGTGGTAATAAATATTAATTGACAGAGGATTTACGGATCCACAACTGTCCTTTGATGCACGAAAATATAGTAGCGCGTATTTAATACGACAGCTTACGGTTCGCTCCAACGGACAAAAAATCTACCACGGTAATGGTATATTACTATGCTCATATGTTACTTATTTATTTAATATTTAATTTAATGACCACTGGTATATTATAATAATAATATAATATACTGCA
This sequence comes from Rhopalosiphum maidis, assembly GCF_003676215.2. NCBI lineage: Eukaryota > Metazoa > Arthropoda > Insecta > Hemiptera > Aphididae > Rhopalosiphum > Rhopalosiphum maidis. Next base: position 51,991,998 of record NC_040877.1, on the reverse strand, counting down.
GTGTACATAAATACATTACTGCAATGACCCAATGGGATCGTACTGGCCTAAACTGCAGTTCGGGTAAACGATTTGTTATCACTCACTCGTTAGTAATACGCACATGACTGCAGTAAACCATTATGATGCACCAACATTCCGACGTCGCTTTACGCAAGTACTTAGGACACGTGGGTAATGGCGTTATATTATTGCAGATTATTCATGTGAGCGTGAGCGCTAAGTACCTATAAAATATATAATATTATGTATCCGGTTAATGAATAAAATACGCGATTAATTGGCTGCTGACAATCTAATACCGTATGCCAATGTAATAATATATTATTATGTAAATTAAATTGTTCATATGAACGATATAATAATATGTTTCGTCTGACACGAGTGCAGTCCCCTAAACTCATGCAGGGTTCCCCCAATTATGTGTGACAAAAACGGTGGGGATCATATTAGTTATTACGCGATCCCACCAGCCTTTTTTCAAACACAATTTGGTAGAACTTGCATTATATTTAAAGAAACCAGGTGTCTGATTTAAATGAAAATGTATGGATATATTTTTAAATCTAGCTAAGAAACTAATATGTGCTGATTTTTATTAAACGTCCCGCTTTTGTCTCAATTTCATAACTTTGATTCACTATTATCAACAAAAATATTAATGCTAATAGTATTAAAATGTCTTACAGAATAGAGTGTGTTTATCAGTTATTGGTGTCAATATAGTAAATTCGAATTTTAAATGTTAAAAGTTTTATTGGATAATATGGCTTTTACAGTAATTATTGCAGTATTTAAGTGGCATAAATATATTTATGTTTATTTATATTTATAATATTATAGTGAATACATAATATAATACCATATGGTATTGTGTATAGTAAAAAAACAATACATGGGATAAGTATAAGCCTCGTTTTTATATATTATGACACGTCTAGTTTTGAATATGCATAGTTTTATTTTTATTTTTTATTTTATAATCGATATTATAAAGATCTATGATTTATGAAATTGGGCCACAGTAAAATCTGTTGATAGCCACGTGTGATATATTTACTGCACCTCCGAAAAATGCTCGCGTATTATTTATATTATTATTATTATTTCTTTGAGTATATTTTAAATATTTTTCAAAGAATTGTAGTGAGCCAAATACCTACTTTTCTTCAAATTTCTTAACCTACTTTCAATTTAAAGTATTTTGAAAGTCTAGTAAAAATAAACGGTAACTCTTAACTACCAATAACTTATTTTTATTCACATCGTAATATATTTATTTCCGGCAATACCACGTCGATCGTCCACGAAACTACATGTTCTACGGACACAAAATTAAAAGATATTACGATAATAATTTAACCAGAAATGTGATTACATTTTTAGTTTGTTATTATTTTTAGCTAATATGAAATGGTTAATAAAATTACGTAGCACAGTGTGGGTACTGGTTGGTATAGTGTTAATATTGATATGTTGATAAAAAAAGAAAATTACATATTATATAATAATTTAAATTTCTATTAAATATTAAATTAAATTAAACTATTATTAATAATATATGTTCATCTTGACACATTTTAAAATTGTAGATACTATTTAATAAATAATTTAAATTTAGTTATTAAAACCCTTACACATTTGTATTTGTATTTAAAAATAGAAAAAGAACATGAATCTGTATTCGAAGTATTTTTTACAACATAGTATTATACGTACTTATAAATAAAACAAAAAGGCTTCATTATTGTAGCATTATTTATGACCAGTTTTACTACAGTTGCTCCATAGAAAATATCATTCAATTACTATAAACTCTATGGAGAAGGATCTTATTATAACAGTTAATATTGTAGTAAACGATAAATATACTTATATGAATGTACACATTACTTTTTCAACGATTTAGATTAAACTGAAACGTTCAATAATTTTATTTTTTTTCTAAAATATCTTTATGACCTCGATACAATGACACACGGTATAGAGTTTCAGTAATTTCAGCCTCATATCACCTTTAAATACGGGTCACTAAAACTAAAATGTTGTCGTAGCTATTATGGGATCCCGGTGATGGATGGGTGTAGAGGGAGGGGTCAGATATCCTTAAAAAGGGTCCGGTGTGAAATGCTTTCATTATCCACGCTGCCACTGCAGTCTAGTTTTACGTCTAGCCTTATATTATTATAACAAAACATACATCAGCCCTCGATTGTATGAAGGTAGTAAAATTTTACACTTTTAAACATAGGATATATACGCAGACAGCAGAAGTAGCGACGGGCGATCAATGAATAGACATATAAGACGTGTACAGTGTATACTATACACAGCACGTGTGACCGCGTCATACTTAACGTTCGCCCGCGGTGCGTGCGTCCAGTGTGTATTTCTGCAGATCCAAGTGAATATATACTATAAAGGATCAAAGGGTTGCAAAAATAATAATGACAACGTATACACGCGTGCGTATGCGTCCGTGCTTATACTTTATACTTATAAGAGATAATATTTATTTACACATGTATATACAATATGTATAATATGTAAACAAAATTTACGAGTGCGTGTGCGACGTGATCGAAAGAATAATTCATTAGCAATGCGTGTCCAAGTATATAACGCTACCTGTACTGTAACATATTATTATAATTGATATAAGTAATATATTATATACAATTTTTATACATGGTTAAGACTAGTGAGAGGTCAATTTCTATGGGATAACATACCGTTTTTAGCTGGCAAATAACATAATACTATTTTATTATTTATCCACCTTATTTTAAGTGCATCAGTAAGGCAATTAAATGTTTTTTAATGAGAGGGTTCATACTTTATTTTATACAGTGATCGTTTAAATATTTTCATCGTATTATTAAAGAACAATTTCGGTTATTTTCATGTAAATGACCACGAAATCGTTAAAACTTAATAAATTATTTTATATGGTCCAATGAAGTTTCGAGGAAAGTCCTGACTTTTGTTTATTCTATGATCGATTACTGGTATGTAAGGAGTAACAGCTTTAAATTCTTAAATGACGAAGACGATTTTTATTTTCTTACATATTATTATAATATACATAAATATTTAAAAATAGCATTATTTGATTTTCAAATATCATTAAATATTTGTTTCGATCCGATTGAATTTTTTTATTAGGACTAATAATAACTTACTATGATGTAACACTTATTGTCCGTATTGAGTTAATCACAAATAATTAATTTTATTGCATAATTTAGGAGAATATGATCAATTGAAATGGTTTAAAAGTCATTTTTAAATTTTAATAAACACATACATATATATATATAAAATATGTATTGAGTCCTAAGAGTTATAACTAATAATTATATGTAAGTCTCATTTAATCCACTTTAATTATATTTATGAGTAATCAGTAGTAATCCACAATTTAAGAAAACAAATTTATGTGCACAATGTACATTTATGTATTAATCAATTAACATTTATTAATTAAAGGTTATTTCTTAATTCAATATAATCTAATCTCCCCGGTTATCTCTTTCACAAGCTATGGTTCAAAAAAAAAAAAAAATAATAATAATAATAATTAAGTTATTGTTATTACTATGTTGGTGGAAAGTAAACGTGTTGGGTATTCGACCATAAATTATTATTTATTACCAACATTTTATTCTGATATTTCAATATACTATTATATTTTACGGGTTCATTCGATATAATAAATATGGTATACCTACCAATAACGTTAGAATTTTGTTTATCGTTGAATTATAAACAATAGCATCTTATCAATAGAGTTCAGTTAAAAATATTCCTATTGCAATTGCTTATTTAATGAAAATAATATTGTAATATAGTTAACCAATTTTCAATTTTATTTTGAAGTAAATTCAGATGCATATCTGATTACAGTTATTAGTTAAATATTTAAAGTTAAAGATTTTTTTCTTATTTAATATACATTTTATAAAGCCATACTATTGGAAATATTTTTAAACTTATATTAGTATATATATATATATACACATATATCTTTTTTATTTTTAAAGCTTACTATTCGCTGACGTTATAATAATGATTAAAATTGCAAAAACTTCTTAGTCTTTTGCAACGAGTAATATAATATTATGTATATACAGTATAATTCCCCTTTTAATTTTATCTCAAACTTACTTTCGGATTGAACTTTTTGAGTCATTACTTTGTCGATGACATGCTCATTCTACATTAATTATACATCAGACATTTAATGCTCGTATTTTGTTACCGCAAATGTTGCAGCTACTTAAATTATTTAAAAGTTTTGAGCCAGGTATTTAATACAATTTTTTAAGTATCTAGTAATAATTTGTATTTATTATAACAGGTATCTATTGTACCAACGATTAATAATATTATTAATATATTTATTTTATTCTTTTAAATCGCAAATTATCGAAAACAATTTTAATAGATGTCAAATATAGCCTCGTGTAATTGTGTTTCGCATCAATATTATTCAAATTAATGTCAATCACCTGAATTCTCAATTTACTATGGATAATGTTCATTGGTAAGACGTCTAAATAAAATAATTCAAATTTTCGAATATTAATTTAATTGTTTCGGTTTTGAAGTCAAAAATCTTTTTAATTCGGTATGCATCCATATAATATATAATAATTGTGTCATCACTCATCATTAACACTCTATTATCGCATATTATGGCCTGTACAACGATCTACCGCAAAGCAATAGGATTATAATTTGTTGTTATAGCTGACCAACGCACAACTGTTGCGGTGTCAAACCAAATCGTAAAGTCTACAGTGCATTTTATACATATATCCATAATATAATATTGGGTAGCTATGTAAACGTTACAATAACAACTAATAACTTAAAACTTATATCCTACATTACAATATATTATATCAAATTATACGTAGAAGCGTTAATATTTTTTTAAATTTTGACGAAGCCGTTTATGTTAAGTTAATATTATACTTATATATAAGTATTTATGAATGAAAAAGACTCGTTTACATTTCAAAACTATAGAATCATGTAAGGTATAAATGTCTTACGTTCTATGGTTAATGATAATAATTTAGTTTTAAACATTTTGATATACTCTACGCATATCACACAATATTATTATTATTAATATTACTATTACGTTATTTCCACGTAAGCAATTTACAAAAACGGTATAATATGATGTGCAACACTAGACTAAGTCATATGTAACGAACTATACGTGTACATCACATTTTCACATTAATTTACACTCACATAATATATAAATATACATATGTATAAATTGTGTTCTTTTGTGAGCCACATAGGAGATGACTTATACCAGCTTCGTACCTAGTAGGTACCTACATATATATAGCGTGCAGTGTTTTTTAGTAATCAAATAAGTAAACAGAAAACTTATAATTCCTTGCGTACAATGTTGTTCGTTACACTATAGTCCTGAATAAAGGTCAAAAGGTTATTGTGTTTTAAATACGTATGACTGAAATTTTTGAGTTAAGTGACATTCTATAAGCCAGTGTCATCATATTATAATTCATCAATTCACGTATGTTTGAAATTTACGAGATTTTAATTAAAATTTGAAAGAAACAAAGATAAGATAAGTAAGATTTATAACGAGTTAAGTATTCTTGTGTAGTTTCAATGAATATTTATGATTTAAAAAAGCGTATATATATTCAAAAATGTTCATTAATCGTACAAAAAAAATGTGTTCGTTTTTGATAAACACCATACGTGTATTATATATATATGTATTATATAATTAGCTGAGTATCTAATATACATTTTTTTTATGTTTGAAGTACCAAAAAAAATTATACCATTATAACTAAAATTAATAAAAAACATAAAACACAAAATTGTTTATGGTAAATAATATTTTATAAATGAAAATTATTCATCACTCAAATATTATAAATGTTAAAATATATAGTCATGTGTGTATCAATTGGGTAATTTTGACTATATATTTAATTTCTAGCCAATTTTATGTTATTATAATACTGACTTGAATTGGTTGTCTATTGATGAAAATATAATATCAATTGCTGTAATTTAAACCTTAGAATCCGATCAGTGGACTGTATTTAATATACTGCTTATTTAGACTATAATCTTATTCACATTGGCTTCTTTCTGGAGGTTCGATAACTTTTATCCGAGAATTCAGAGAAGCGACTGACTTGCGTCATTATGAATAAAATATATTTTTTTTTTTATAATATATCAACAAAAAAACAAATAAAACAAACAAAATATAATTATATTTGTTTAATCATTATTTTACAAACATCTTAACCCATAATAGTCGATCTTAATACATATTATTATATTTAAAAATATATGATACTTACAATAAGATTTTGGCCAGGACCTTCGATTTTCGCTGATTAAAATTGGTTCGACACCACACAGGATCGTATTTTAAAGAAGGGCCAGGAGGCCCCTAATCTCGAGCTACCGTAAAATGAGGAGTTCCATATAAAGTGATTTTTTTTTTTTACGTTAAATTATCCCAGTAAAAAATACATTTTTTTATTTATATTTATATATTTTTATTGTTTAGTTGTATTCATTTAGATATTAGAAACTATTAAAATAAAATTAAAAAAATTAAACAATTCTTGTATAAATTAGAATTTGCAATATAAATTAATAAATACCTATATTAAAATGAATGCATAAAAATAAAAATGTATAATCGATACCTAACTAGAAACTTTTATAACGATTGTTGTCAAAAATGAAATTAATAAAAACAGATTACAAACTTTGATGACACAAAGTTGACTATCAAGCTTGGCTCTTTTTAATATTTAAAGTGACATACTTATCATTATAGATTTTTCTCCGGTGGTTGAAATATTTGTAGCAAATCTCAAAGAGTATTTAGATGAGTATTAATTAAATTTAGTATAGTTAAATATTTTTACTGTACTATATATTTTCTGTTAATTATTTTAGTATAATATAAAAATATTTGAACTATACTTTTGAATTAATTATTTTTTTGAATTACATTTAAATATATAATATATTATTATTTTGTGGAATTAAAAAAATAACAGCTATTACTATAAGAATTAAATGATGTGCCCAGGTCATCCACATTCCTTAATCCGACCTTGGTGCAATGTCGTTATTGATGTTAATATTATATTACGTAACATTAGGATGACCCATAAACAGCAGATTTATTTTTGATTTTATTTTTAATATGTTTCGATAAAGTCAAACTTTGGTGGGTCATTTAATGTCCTGCAAATTATGTTTCGACAATAATTGCGACCATTGTTTACCATGCTTGTGTTGATTCTTTCTTCTTTTTTTAGTACCGAACGACCCAATGAATAGTTAGTTTCAAGTTTCTCTAACTCAAAATTCTCTAAGCGTTTTCACGTCCCTCCGGAATTATGTATAACTTTCTATTGTTGTGTTTGGAGAATGATAAACATTATCAGTTATTAAAATCGTAACGTGACGGTGAACATCGCTGCTAGCAGTCTTACGACTTTTCGCTTTGCGCGCGATCGTTATTCAAACGGAACAAGCGGATAAATAATTTAAATACAAAGACCTACAATATGTCCTTAGGATAAACAATAGATTATCGATTTTTATATGTACATTCGTAACATTTTATAATATTATAGGTATCATATTTTATTATACTCAAGATTATTATCGGTTTAATTATTGTAAGAAAATTATTTGATTGCTCATTAAAAATAAATAATATCAAATAATAGTTTTTAAGTTCTGTATAACATTAAAAGTTTTAGTATTTAATATTTTTTGTTTATTCTTAGTAATTATTATTGAAAATCAACCATTAATGAAGAACATTATACGATTGTTTGTATTATTATACAATGATACTAAAATAATACTATAATAATTATTTTGTGCATACGGAATATAATAGTTCATGTGGATGTAGCTATATTGTTTACACATTACCCTCATTTGAAAACTTACTATATCATATTATAATATTGTGCTTTGGATAATATTTTAAACAGAACACAGTATCTTTGTTTATATAGTATGTGGTTTCTTGAAATATTTATCTTTAAGTATAATAATAATAATGGTTTGTTTCTTAACAAGCGGAGCATAATTATTTAAAGAAGTATGTAGAATATAAATTGTGTTATTCCCAATATATTTTATAATTATACATGTAATAATTAGATCATATTGGTCATCTATTTCTGTACCGTTTAATATCATTATATTTTAGGTATAACATAATACTGTACGGCTGGTGCGATAAGCAACACCGAATGGATTTATTTTTAACGACGAGTGTGAGAAATAAAAAAAATAATGTTGTATCCAAAGATCTGAAATATAGTAAAAAGTATAGTATGTACAAATAATAGTGTTATAAGTATACGACGTGTAGAACACGTTTGCAGTTTTCTGAGATGATTTCGCAAAACTTTAACGCGTAAAATCACGCACGGTATGATTTTGTATTATACTTTTTTTCGTAGCAGGTAGACATGCATACGCATGTATACATATTATAATAAACTGGCTCCGTTATGTACACGTTATTATTATGACGGTTCTATCAGTGAAAAGTCGAGATGCGCACATTTTCCGGAGGTGGAAGGTGGGTGTTTGGGGCGTAGTAAAAGGTCAGCTTCGAGTTGTTTCGTCTTCTACAATATAATATAATATATTATTACAAAGGTACAGCGATGTTTTTTCCTCTAGCTTATATATAATATATGTATATATATATATATATATATATATATATATATATATATATATATAACAAACTATACCGCCGTACGTGACTGAGTCGCCGCTGTCACATACTCGGGTATATAATTTAGCGTCTGACAGAGATACGACCGCTACCGTCACCACGTAGTAGTAATAATATACCTTTGCTTTGTCGTCGTCGTTTTCGTCGCGCAAGCCGCAGCTGTAATCTCTGAATATTTGTCAGACATCTTTAGATCGTTTTGTTTTATTTTTTTGCCCACACCTTGGGTTCTATGTTCCCTACCATTCCCTCTGCCACCGTCCTACAAAGCACCGCCACGCCACCGTCGTCGACACTTGTTTCAACAATCGGATTTGTCACACGCGATGTATCGACGGGACACGTACGCGGAATGCGTAAATACAAAAATACTAAGCCGATACGATGCTGCAGTTGCCATTATTATTTTTCTTCTCTCTTCCTGTCCCCACATCGGACGCTTTTTTTCTTTGAATTGTCATCGTTTCGGGAGTTTTTTTACATGCATTCGTCCACCCTCCTCGTTCTCTTAAAATCGAATTCCGATCGTCTGTCGCGCATACCTACACGCCGAACTATACACGACGTGTGAACTGTATATTGTTTGTTTCGAAACCAACACGGCTTAGGAGTGATGGTGGCAACGTCAACGACAAGCATGATACGAAAATAACAATAATAACGCCAGTCGTTCCCATGACAATATATGTGTAAAAATGTAAAATACAAAATTACACTGTACGCATACGAAATATAATATTATTATACAGTGAACATTTATTTCGATAAAGAAATTATACAAACGTTAAATGTGCGTCAAACTTAATATGAGTTGTTGGTGCATAACACTCAAATGGTAGCTTAAAATTAGAATTACTTATTCCTTATTCGATAGGTATTTTTTATACGATATTTAAAACAGTTTCCAATATTATTATGTATACTGTAAATTCTATTATTACTTCTAACCATTGAAACTATTTTATAATAAAATCGATCAAATACGACAGATCGGTTGAGGCTGCAATAAATATCAAAACCAAATTAGTAAATATGAACTAAATAACGACGTGACGAAATTGATAAGTTTACGTCATAGTTAGCAACGTGTGGTATCTAACTATCAAAATTGTAAATGCTGAGCTTAATTATATATATATATATAATTTTAATGCACTTAAAATCAAAGTGATCATCATTTTGCATATTTCGATGCTTCCAGGGAAGAAGGTCGTAAACGACATTTTGACTAAAAATGAGTTAATAGAATTTTGGCGTTAACGCCACGATTCTCTATCGATAAAGCCAACGATCGTATCGATATATTTTTTTTACGAATTACTATCGATTTTTAAATATTTTTCGTAAACGCCATTAATTATCAGGTGTGTAGTTATATTCGGCGTAAATGACTTTTATCAGGCGTTAACAACTTTTATTAGACGTAAACGACTATTAAATATGTCGCTTACGCTTTTTTTCTTGTACCCGTCGATATGATGTTGTGAGATTATCTTGAGAAATAATGAGCGTAAGCCCTATATTATCGTTAATAAGCTAATTTCTATCGTAATTATCAATACATTTTATAGTTGTAAGTAGAATACACTAGAAACATGATCAATTAATAGATTAATACACGAATTATACTTGTAAGTGATATTCCTAAAGAATAGGACAGAAAAATGCGTTGTATTTTTATTTCGGTTCTCTTGTAAAATTACGAAAATGTTGTTTAAGACCTTCTTCCCTGGAAGCGTCGACTTTATCATTGTCTGAAATGATTAAGTTTTATTTTCTTCGGTAAAAATTCAATTTAAAGTATCTTTAAAATGCTTATAAGTTATAAAAGTAAATAAACGGAAAAATTACTGTTATTAAATTCTTATTTGTATACCATTAGTATTATCTAAAAACTATGATTTACGTACATAAACATGGACATTGTTTTTTAAATTTATTTTAAGCCATTTAACTAAAATTAAGTATTTTTGTATGCGACGTAATTATTTTCGTAAAGATTATTGTAGTAGAAATTCATATACATATAATAATGTGAAAATATTTATTTCTCCATTACCTTTAGTTGAACTATTTTTTTTATATTTTAAATGCAACACGAATATTAAATAATATTTTAGATTACAGGATAGTTAATTGAATCTGCATTACCGGTCTAAACTAATTAATCCCCATAGATAACTCACTGAGTTATTTTATAGTAATTTATTAATTATCAATTATATACACTGACATTTTGAATAATTCATATAATAAAATGTCGATGTTCATAATTTTTATATTAAAAATAATTGCTGAGTGAAAATTAATGGGTAAAATATGTTTTAAATATCGGTTGGAAATAAAGTTAAATTTAATGAACAAGAATATAATATTCGAAAGATATAAATCATGTCCGGATGGTGTCTAGTGAAGATCGCTTCAAATGAAGCATACAGTGTATAACAGCTGTCATATAAATTCGAGTGTGTATATATAACACCGTTTCTCGGCTTACGCTTAACGTAGTCTTTCACGAATCACGACACGACGTCGACGACGTGGTGATGGCGAAGGCTGGCAGTGATGATGATAACGATCGGATCTTGACGTTTTTCAAAAAGATAATTTTATTAATATTTTATCGGCTTAAGACCGAACGCCGCGCCGTTTCGGTGTCTTTATTATTCATAATAAAAAAAAAAATCTCTACGGAACGCGTGTTTATATTTTTTCGTACCTATATTATATTATAATATACGAAAAAGTTAAATATATCGAGTAGGTTTAAAATGTTATCGATTTCTTATTTGTGGTTAATTTGATTTCTTCTCATGTGTGCGATGATATATACGTGAGCTTTTCCACATAATATTATAAATGAGAATAATTAACTACTTTTAATTGTTTTTTCACTCGTCGCGTAAACTGTTCATGACACACGACTCGCACAGTTAATTATAATATACTATATGGAGTTTTCCGTTTTGCACGTAGCAAATGTAAGTGGCATGTGATTATAATATATTACATATAAAGAACGGTGTTAATTATTTCGAGAATGTAACAAAATATTCTTAATTTTAAATATTCATCTTAAATTACGGGACCGTCACTAATGAGGAGCTATACGAATATTGCGTAACACGTAATGGGTTTACAACAGAAAAAAAATAAAAGTTTGTATGTAAAATGTAAATATTTTAAATTCTAGTGAATTAAAAATAATAAGAAAAAAACATCATTATAGTTATATAATGAACTATAAATATTAGAGTATAAGGAGCGACAATTTTTTGCAATGTTAAACAAATTCCTAAGGTGATAAACTTTACTGGGTGTGAAAACAAGAAAATTGAAATTTTATTTGTGCGACGTGTGAGCTGGGGTCACCGTCGTCCAACCGGATGTTATTCGAAAGTCAAAAAATGCGCACATATCATTATATAGGTCCGCCGTAGTAATTTTTATGCGCCCGCCGTGGATTGTCATCGTAACTTTTTATTGCGTTTATATTATTGTTTTTCTCATGTGGAAAACCAACGCGAAAAAAGTCTCATAATGTTTATATTATTATTATTACTGTTGTTATTATTATTATTATTGTGTATTCGAACATGGACCGGAAACGACATTAATATTTTCTCATCGTCGCTGTAAAAATAAAACTGCAACGCGTGTTGCGCTATTATCGGTGGTCGCGCTGTCGAAAGATGAAATATAAATTTCCTCTTTAAAATCGTCTATACATGTGCCTCGACTCTAACAGTAGATGCTGCAGTAACCACGTCGCGTATCCTAAACTTCCATTACGTATGGATAAAACATATATGAATAAATGTCTCGCTTTATATGATTATTAATATTGTTTCCACGTCTTGTTTTATAATAGTATACATCATATTATATAGTATTTTTTTCGCCATCAATATTTGAATAAATATCACCAGGATAAAAATATATTAATATACGGCAAAACACGAACGCATATTTTAATATTATTATTGCTAGTTGTATAGATGCACGCAATATTTGATTTCAGGCTTGTAATTTATTTTATTAAAAAAATAATGCAATAAAAACTATTTCCATATTGAAAACAAACATTATGTACAGTTTGTTTTTTTTTTCACGGAAAACACCACCCACTGCATATTATACAAATAAATCATGAGTTTTCAATAGAATTGTGCATTTGTTAATAATAATGATTGTGTTTTAGGTATGCATATTGATCGCAGCGTAATTTAAACAATACAATAGTATAATTGAGTTTTACGGTTTAAAATACATTATCCAAACATTTATATTAAACTCGATCAATTAGAGTTATATTTTTAGTGTATAAATAAATAAATAAGCAATTGTAACATTTAGAGTATAATTTAAAATATGTACATATCATACTTAATATGATAATATGTAATATTAAATCGAGTGATATATTTAACTTAATCTAAAAATGCTTTGTGCTGATGGAAATAAAATATTTTTTAATTTTAGAAAAACGATTTTACCATAATTTTACATTTTTAGGCGTCTATGTCAAAGCGAAACGTATATTTTGTATTCAAAATATGAATCGACGTAAAATATAAATTTGTGTGGTTTTCGTATATCATCATGTTATTATAATTCTGTCAATGCGAGTTCTATATTTATTCAAAACACAGTGAGTTTATCGGTGACGTTGAAGTCGTTTTATTGTTTAATATTGCAGTATTTTGTTCATACGCTAGTATGCTACACATAAATCCTGGAAGTTCGCGAATTTAATCATTTTTAATATTTTTCATGTATATATTAAGACGGTAATTGAAATAAAAGTATCGACAATAAAACACTAATTATAGTCAAATAATTGTCAATATAAATTATATCAAATGTATGTTTTACCCACGCCATATATGCTACATATCATGTGAATCGTATTTAATTAGTACACTAATAATATTTCCATATGCTATGTCTGCGTTTCAGATTAAAATAAAAATTGTATTACTCGTACACTGTTAAATGTATTGATAAATGTATAAATGTACGTATTAATGCCTACTTGAATGTAGTGATCATATTTTATTAACATATACATTTAATTTCTTAATATTAAAGTATGTAACTACTCATATAAAAATATATTATCTGCATAATATAATAAAACATATGTATCGATTATTAAGTAAATATTTGTTGACTATTAACGATCACGGAATATTTTTAACCAAAAATGAAAAAAAGTTGTGTTTCACAATTCATATTTAACCATATTAATCTAAACATTCTAAACGATTAATAATTTCTCTGTTATGATCAATTCACTGTATTTTATTATTATTGTGTTTATTATTAATAATTATTTAAGTATATAATATACAAGATTGAAATTAAAGAAATAAAAAAACTTAAAAACTTAACTATTATGAAAAATTGACCCCTCCCCCCCAAAAAAAAAAAAAAACTATATTAGGAAAAAATATTATATACCTAGTGGATATACCTATATAATATATACTATATTGTGTATGTATATTATTATTCACGTACTTTTGTCACACGGCACGTACCGATATATTGTATTATGTACACGGGACAGTGGCCAAAATCTTGAAAACTTTCTGTGCTATACCGGCACATGTTGTATATATTTTATGCACTCGTACGGTACCTTTACGAAACAAATTTTCAACTGGCGACCGTAATGTATCACTATTATGTTCGTATGCCTTTCCCACGACGGAGGACCTCATCGAAGTCAGCGGTGGTGGTACGCACACCCGCAGGGCCAATTTGTGTGACAAAGAATGTCGTTGCCAGGGATAGGTACTCGGTGGGTGGAAGCTGACGTGTGCGATCGGAAAACGATTTTCAAACGCGCCTCCTCCCCCCACTCGCTTCCAATCACTTTTATCGTTCTCTGGACCATCTCCAACGGTCGTTGGCAAAGCACTGCGGTGGTGGTTCAAAGGTCGGCGCAATTCCTAAATTGGATTCGCAAGGTACAGCAGAGGAGAGAGGGGTCGGGTTTTGAACAAACCTTGCAGCTCACAAAAACAACCACCCCCCTCACACGCCCATGGGCTATAGCTAGCTGCAACCATATAACAACGTCTCTCGGCTTTTTAAAAATAAATAAATGGACCGTCACTGGAATTACGACAAACGAATAGAACCAACGACACGTAAGTTCCATATTATATACAGAGTGATTCACTGAGCATATGCGTTCTTTTTTTATTAACTAAAATATTTATTTAAAATCTGATTTTTGGAATTTATAACTATACTTGAAGAATATAATTTAAAATCCTTGATGTTTTTTTTTTTTGGTACTACTTAGGAAATGTCATGTGAAGTTATAGAATTCTCTTATTCAGAAACTTTTAAATTTTGATTTATAATAAACAATTTACAATTAAAAAAGTAGATACCTACTCATATGAAATCAGAAGTTTGTATTATCGTAAGAAATTTTTTAACTAGTAAAAAAAAATAACAAAAATGGGAAAATATCGTAATTAAGTGTATTTAAAAATTAAAAAAAAAACTGAATAAATCCATTAAATTCATTATTAAATTAAATAGACAGGAGTGGACATACTTAATGGTGAATCATCATGTTTATGATATTATTTGTGTGTTGGGTATGTGTGTGTTTCCATCTATTATGAAAATAGTCAGCAGGGTTGATAGTATGTATGAAATTATATTGAGATCTATTTAATATGGTTCGTAGTCTCATAGCTAATGTTTGTATACAATAATTTACCAATTAATTGTTAAAAATTAATTAAAATTGTCCGCTTAAATCGTGTACAGTGATTGCAGCATTTTAATAAATAAATTCTACCAACAAATAATTGTTCAGTTTCAGACTTGATTTTTATTGTCATTAACAAATCCTCGTGGGCCAATCATACTTGATCTACAGCTGGCACCCAGAGACTAATATTTCCGAGAATTATTTAAAGGGCAAGCAGTTGGTCTTGGTGCGGATTAAATACCGTAATTTTCTATGTGTTTATGTTGTTAATGAAAACAAAAACTTTAGATATTATATGAAACTACAACATTAGAAATAATTAACAATTAAATATTTCAATATGATAAATAATGTTTTTTTTTTTTTTTTTTTGAAAATTGACTGACATATTATTCGGCTTTTAAGAATTTTTTTAGTCATTGTTATTATTACGAAAAATATCATTATTGACAGTAAAATATTTACACCATAGTTACTTACGTTATATCATGTTCCGCCCGTTTCATCCTTAAGTACCGTACTTACGGTATAATAGCATTATCATATAACTCCGCCATATTTATTAATATATCATGTCCTTGCTGTTAGTTGTTGTAACTCAGTAGTCGGACTAGTAATGCACTTCTGGATTCTAGTGAATTATATTTAATCTTATTTTGTTTTTCTGTAAAATAAACATGCGTGAATAACTGGAAATGTTGCCATTATATTAGGTATAAGGACACAAAATAAATATACTCGAAAAATAGGACTGCAAAATTAGCTTTTAAATTTAATATTGTTATTTATTACTTACATCATAGTTTGTATAATATATACAGATACTATAAATGTCAAATTATTGTGAACTTTATATCGTCCAAAAAATAAATTACCATTAATAGTAAAATATTCAATGGAAATATTTTTTAATAAATCTAATTAGCAATTACTGTTACAGCTTATGTTAAAAATTGCGCCATTTAGCGTATAGTTTTAGGCAGATCAAGTACTACATTTAAATTTGATTTTATTCAGTCTTATGAAAGTAGTAATGTGTTTCATATTAAATAAATAATATTATAATATGTACACCTATGTTGTATATAAAATATGCATTTAATTATCAACAAAGTTTTTAAAAAACATCAATTGAAACAGTTTGAAAATATATTAAAACAAAATTTAATTTATACATAGTTATTAACAAATCTGTATAAATAAAAAAATATAAAAAGGTAAAAAAAATATTTTAAATATTTTTGACCTAATCGAAAATTCACATCACGCAGTATGTAGATATAGGAAATAACTTGAGAGTTCAATTCTTGAGATTTTTTTATTATTAAAACGATAAGAGAAACGAGAAAAATTTGTATTTTTACGAGTAAATGTGATTTGTAGATATTTGCTTCTATTTCTCACTTACTGCGCTTGGTTGTCGTCATCTTTTTTTACGACTTTACGCATTTTATTTATATAGCTCTTTATTCATTGTATGTAATACGTTGGTCTTACCGTATTATTAAATACACAGTCACAATAGTTTTCATTATTTCGTATAAAACGATGCTTATTATTTTCCAAAAATCAGATAATTACAATATATTAACATGGCAAATTAAATATTATTCTCTAATATTATATACATAGTTATAACAAATATTATACCTTGTAAATATATATGTATAGTGTATACGTGTGAATTTTATTAGGTTCTCATTGTTTATTTGGTAAATTATATAGTACTGCAATAACCATTAACTTAATTTCCATTTTGGTTTACAGTAGTTAGTATATGTGAATAATTATGTTTTGTTTCTTCATAAATAAATATAATGCAATAAATTTTTTGAAACTCGAGCAACTTATATTCATTTTATAGAAAAAAGAAAATTCATGTTTGATTATTCATCAACATAATTGTCTATCGAAAAACGTGTGTAATATATCGATAATTAAAATCTAATAAAATAGTTTAGAATCTTAAAATTATATGATTTAGCGATGACACGTAAGGTTATCAAATACTGTTAGTGAATTATTTTTAAAAATTACATTTACAATTGGGAAGTATTGTGAATCAATAAGAACAATACTAGATAAAAATATACTATGCATATGTGGAGTAAATTTGTATTTGAATTGATTTTGAAAATACGTGTATAATATATCATATACCTAGCACACAAAATTAAAAGAGAATTAACAATAAAACAATACATTATAAGTTACCTGTTCATCGTTAACGATTTACAGCCAAATATTTGTTCATTTTAATAATCATTTTATCAGTCTACACTCTTGAAAAGTTTCACGACTGAATTAAAAACAAAAAAAATAAATAAATAACTCGAAAAAGCTGCGTGGACAGATTTTCAGTAAGTCGCCGAAAATAATAGTTGTTTTCTATTGTTGACAATCGGCTTGGTTAAACAGAGAAGCTATGGACTAGATTTTACGTTTCGTGTTATTTTCGTTCCGTGACAAAACAAATGTTTTCTATATATTTATATATATATAATTTAAAGGGTCGTCATCTGATATATTTTCTTTTTTGTTCATTCTTTTTCATCCCCAAATAACGAAAACGGTTAAATTCTCTTATGGATTCAACAACACATACATATACCATATTTTATTTCATCAAATACTTCAGTCTAAAGTTGTTATAAGCTACCAGTGTTGTGTAACAACCTACCATATTATGGAATTATAATTGTTTAATAATCGCTAAATATTTTTTAAATTTATATGTTGATATTTATCATATTAATCATGTCATAAAGAACTCTCATCTAAATAATATTAAAATCGTTAAGTCTTTTTAAAAAATGTTTTTATTATTAAATTAATTTATGGTACATAATAAAATAAAGTATAATGTTGAGATATTAAAATATTTAATTTATATTAAAGTTTTATATTTCATTGCACGTATTTGAAATTTTGAAATATTTGAATGGATTGGTTATAGGGGGTTTCAAGTAACTACTTTTTTTTATCTATTTAATATTATGTACATACTCGTTTCTGTATTATGATTAATGGTGAAAAAAACAAAATATTATGTCTTTTACTTTTTTACAAACTCAAATATTCATGTTCACTTTTTTGTTTGTTCCAGGTAAATAATCAACATTTAATTACAACGTATTTTGAATAAACAAATTAAGTTTTAATACTATCGTAATCGGATGTAACGCTAAAATGATGAGAAAAAGTAAGTGTATATTGGTTTCACATATTAATGAATAATGATTATGAAAAAAATTATAAAAGTACCGTCATGTTATAGAATTTAAAACCAATTAACTATTACAATTATATTGGTTACCTTTTATATCAATAATTAAACTTACGGTGATTAAATAACGTAAGGTTTTAGTTTATAATAAAAGATGAAAAACTTTTATTTTAGAATTTAAATGTATACATTTTTATAAATAAATGGGTACCCACTACCGCTCTGTTGTACAGTAGGTCTTAAGTTGGTTACTATAATGGGTATATTAATTTTTAGTTCAATGATAATATTATATAATTATATCAAAAAAACGGTTTTAAACCGAGATTATCATTATCTTATATCACTAAGTATATTTCATGATATTTTACTATTAAATTAATTTATCTTACTATTAGTAACATCGCCTTTGTAATATTATTAATATTTAATTATTATCATAATGTTTTAAATTTATACCAATTATTATATTAATATTATTATCCTTTTAAACATGAACATCTTATTTTAAAACAGTGTAAAATCCCTAACGTTTTTAAGTCCTCTTATAACGTTTTTGAATTACAACCAAATTACTAACTTTTTTATTTTTCAGTTAAATAAACAATACCATTTTTATTTGAATTTCATCATGTCCATGAAAAAAAAAATAAGTGTTTTTGATTATAGTATGAACTATTTCTGGGGAACCTTTTTTTTTATTTTAAATCCTTAATTATAAAAATTAAACATTTTATATATTTTAATTTATAAAATAATTTGCAAATATTGTAATTTTGACAAATTATATTAAATTTCAAATATTTATTTAATATATTTATATAATAACAAATTATGCGGAATGTTGTCTTATATTTTCATACTTTTATTTGATAATTAAAATATGTTCTGTGACACATGTAATTTATAATATTACAGATAGGTAAGTAATGCAATAACTTTGAAAAAGATATCGATTTGTCAGGTAAATAATATTATAAAATGCAATTGATTATTTTAAAAATTTAGTTTAAAGGCAAATGGCTATATTTTAATAACATGTTTATTTAATCCTATATTTTTTTATAATTTAGTTATGTAATATAGATATCTGTTAAATCAAAAATCCTTAGCTGGTGGTATGTGCATTTGAGAAAAAAACAATAATTATTGATATTAAACATTATGTGACAATACATTAATAATTAATTAATTTACATACCATATTTACGTGTCTGACTACGTTAAGGAGCTCGTATTTAATCGTATTAAAATTGGTTTTTCAATTAGTGTGAAAATTATCAAAATATGTGGGACCTAGTTTTTATAGTTCATTTTTTTATACATATACCTAAATGCAGAAGTTGAAACTAGAGAAACATTAAAATTTATAAATAAAGGACACACTAATGTAGGCGGAACTTGAGTATTAAAGGGTTAAGAACTTATCTGGTAGATGAAACCACACAGTTCGTCTCGGAACTTGAACTTAAATAGCTAATTAAATATCTTAGACTACTTTTTCCTAATTACTAGTTGTGTATCTCATTTTTATTTTTACCACCTTTACGGTATTTTGTGTACTATGGCTAAGTGTGTGCAATAGCGACTTGAATCTAGGTGCAATATCCCACTATAATATAATTTTATTAATGTGTGTGTGTATGCAGTATTATTTATATATGTTATATAAATGTAATTTGGATCGGAAACGAATTCACTAGCGGCGGAGAATGTCCAGTAGTTATATATATATATATATTATACGTATATCGGAAAAAAATATGATATCGTATCGTTTCTTTTTCGCACGCTTTCCTAGTCTTGACGTAAGGATTTTCCGTTTGGAATTATACGACAGGAATTTCTATAGTTTACCAGCACAAACTTTATTCTGGTCATATTTTCCAGACGAGATAAGTCGTGTAATTTCCTCTCATCCACCCGAGTGTTTTCCGTCTTTTCTATACCTCTATCAATCTGTCTCTCTATTAATCTCCCTTTCATCGGCTCTCGTTCAAAGCACACTAATGGAATATTTTCCGCAGCAATTAATTCACCTACGGTATTATGCTATACAGTTCTGCACTGCAGTTTATGACAACGACGTGAAGTTCTCTCTATTACTACGACACGTATGTTTTGAATCTGTATTTATTATTTATTATTTATTCTTATATTTATCACGTGTACTGTAGATTTTTATACACTGCACATACAAAATAATTATTTTAGAATAAACAGTAGAAACCATTTTTATTGATTTTCAAGAAAAATAGTTAAAAATAAACAATAATATATAAAAAAAAGTAATAACAAAACAGTATAAGTAAATTATATTCTGAGCCTCTTTTCGAGAAAGAAACGCCCAATAGAATGTGAATACAAGCTGGAAGTTCACGCAACGCCGTTTCGGAATATGACGAGTAAACGGGACTAGACTGGCGGACTATACTTATATTATTTGCGTATATTTTGTAAGGTGATGGGTATAACCTGCAATCACTCTATATATTATTTGTATGACATTATCTTAGCCAAATTGTATGCATAAATAAACAATGCCAGCAAAAGAAAATTATTCTTTACACATATGAGCCTCCTCTTCTGCAGGTTAATCAGGAAAAAACCTGTTTCTAATGATGTAAATGTTTTTTTTATTTATACAAATCAAGTTGAATTTTTGTTTTTACTTTTTTTAAAGTTTGTTTTAAATTTTATATTATTTAAAAACATATTATATTACCATTTGATACTGGTTGTATAATTGAATGTGTTATCTAATTTTTTTTTGACATAAACCGACAATAAAGAAAAAGGCTCTGTACTGTGTGCTCATTGTATATTAAATATTTGCTTAAATTAATAAAAAATAATTGCCATTACATCATAATATTATGCACATTAATAATAGAACATTTTATTATGATAGTCACATAAACCGAACAGATACGAAATAAGCATAATATAATACAAAATTATAGTTGTGCCAAGACCTTTGATTCCGGGTCATTAAACCCTATATGTTACTACAATTGATGATATTATAGACGAATTCTACTGTATACATAACATACAGAGCGACTTTTTTTTGTCAACAAACTCGTTGTAACTATTGGATTTTTCGGGCATAAGAAATATCCAATGTTATGTGGCAAAATTAACACCGTGTACCCAGTATGTATAATGTTTACCTGCGTTATAGTATGCATGTGTTTAAGGGATTCGTCGGTAAATGATTAAGGCGGAAACGGCATGTGATCAATACTAGTTAGTTTTTTTCTAACAATTCATTTTAATTATGTATATAATATCCTAGTATTATAATGTATTCCTATTATAGTACAGATATCCCTATGTGTTACATGCCGGCGGGCCGTAATAATAATGGATGTAATATACTATCTCGACGCGTTTTCGCGTAATTAATAATATTACCGCTATCGCTATCGACAACACATACTGATTTGTTTTGCAAGAAATCTATGATGTTCTCTACGAATTTTCTATTGTTATTGCCATGAAACAGTGATAGTCCACTCGGTAATGATTATTATAATTGGCATAAGTGTCGTCTCATTCGTTTTAACGAGATATGCTTCAGTATCAAATATATCTACACATATATGTACCGAAATTGCCTATACAACGCGCCGGACCACGGAATTAAAATATTATCATACAAACGCGTTATCATAGTATTATTATTAACCTCCCGTAAGTATTACACAAAAATAATTATAACTTACAAAGGATGTCAATGGTAACAAAAAATATGCAATCACATTCACTACCGGTCAGCGTGACAAAGTGACGACGGTTTAATATTATCGATATTACTATTATTCTGTTACCGGATGTTCGACGTGTAATCGATGGGAAATTATCGCACCACCGCACCTCGTTAATAATATAATAATACATAATTATAGATCGGCAACGCTGGCGTAATTAATATCATCATCACCTATATGGCCGTCGAGACAGAGCGGTGTTATCAATCCATCAATATTTATATCGTACACACACACACACACACACACAGTGTACGCATATCATATATATATATAATGTACATATACAATTATTATATTTTGTCGATATATACTTTATACCATATACCATGTACGCATTTAACACCTAAAATCATCTGGCCCCGTGCTGCGTAATATCACACATAATTTCCCGACAAGGGCGTTACACACATAATAATATATTGTCGCGTATAATAACGATATTATAATTTATTATTATGATAGCCGTATGTTACTAAAAACTTCAATTACGGACAGCAATCGTTATTATTCAATGGTCAAAGAAATCGCTCACAAAAATAATGATATTTTTAAAATGTTTCTGTAGTTTTAACTATTATACTGCATAAACGAGAAATTATAACAGTTCAAATTTTGAAATATAACGTGTAGTGATAATAGTAAGATATAAAAGAAAAAAACGGAAACAAGAAAAAAAAAATACAAACATGATTTTGTAAAAACATTAATAATTAAAATAGGTTCATAATTTAATAATAAGGACATTAATTAAACTAATAAAGAAACGCAATTTAAATATTTGAATGATATTAATGAGGGTATAATTATAGGTAGTAGTAGTAATGGATATTATTATAATGAGGACGTGTTGGATAAAACCAATTAAGGAGAGATAATGCCCTTAGGGCTAAGTGCATTTAAAACTCAGGAAAGAAAGGAAATTTGATGATTGATTTATGAATTTAGATTTTAAATTTGAAGGGTTTTAAACATATATTATATGTCTGAATTTTGATTTTTGGCAGTTTCTGAGTATGGGTTTGTTTAGGATTGAGTATGAAACTCAAGGACATTGACTAGTCGTCGGACCCTTGGAGAGTTTTTTTTGAATTAAACTTTAGTGCTGGATATTGAAGTTGAGTGAATGTTCTATAATCTATATGATTTAGAGAGGAAATTTGGCGGGAATGTCATGATTTTTATTAGTCGTTCGTATGGCGGATTTCATCTCATTCGACATATTTAAACTTGAGATAATAATGATTGTGAATATGCTTTCATAGAATTGCAGGCAATTATAATATATATGTCATAATAAAATGAATATATCCTAATGATGATACAGACTGCGTGCTAGTCTAGAACTAAGTCTGTGGTGAGACAAATAATAATGTTTGGATGATATTCCCCAACCTAAGGTATGAGAAAATATAACCAAAATTATTTTTGATATTTTTGAGTGATAAAATAAAGTTAGCCTAAAATAAAGTAATCGTGGAATTATTATAAATTACAACTGTCATCAGTGTCATCGTTGAATAACTCGTTTAAAAACAAATTATTTTTTGAATATTCATAGAACTTTTGTACAAGTATGATTTTTCGTTATCAAATATAATTCAACATAATAATATAATAATTAAATAAATAATATAAACTGTCGGTTGTATAATCTAGACGTCGTAACAGTTGACACTGCAGGTCGAGTTATTCCATTTGATCAAAATCATCAACGGATTCGTCTTTTGAGTTTAAAAATTACAAATACAGTTCATATTACACTGCAATAATATTGTGTACCTAACACGCAAAAACACCATCATAACTCTTAATCGCAGACGTGTCGGGAAAGACGGAAATCTATAATAATGTATTATGTATATAGCCTGCCTTGTAATATTACATCAGCGGTGAACAAGTTATTAAATCGATGGAGCGACGGAAACAGTTATTTTTTCCCATATATAATACAATATATTATATTATTATATGTACGTATAACAAATGATGTTATTAATTCTTCGAAGCAGCGTACGCTACGTCGTACGACGTTCGGTTCTCGGGTGGAAGGCAGTAGAAGTTGACGTGGCTATCGCATAATAATATAACATACAATATACATAATATAAGAAGCATTATATTATTATTGTGATTTTCATAAATAGACGCGTTCGCTTGTAATTTGATTTCGCTCACGGAATGTCAAAAATAATTGACATATTATTATACCATCTTTAAATAGATTATCGTTCGAAAATAGAATATGTCCGAAATTCGCGTTGTCTACGGTGCCTGCCTGCAAAACAATCGAGACTCACAATTCTCACAAACAATATATATAAATGCTACCTAAAACAGTTGAAAATTTAAAATAGATTATAGTCATATCTTTGGCGATATACATATACCGTTGTCAGTAACGATGAATAGAGGGGGGTGGCAAAAATCTAATTTCCAGGTATTGTTTCACGGCGAAATAATTGACAGAATGACTACGACGTAATTTGCAAACCTTCCAAACGGTCCACATCCACGTTTCAATCTCGTCAAAGGCCGATAATAATATTAATATAATACTATAATGATATTAAATGATGTACAAACCGTATAAACACGAGGACTGACTGAAGGGTGTTTTTGACTGGTCTGACTCCTCTGAAATCTAAAACTAACCATACATTTTTGTTTCTAAAAATTGTAACGAATAAAGTGAAATTTGTATCGCCAACCATGATGATTTTTTTTTTAATTTAGATAGAAAAGCTGACAGGTACCAGCTGTGTTTTTGATTCAGTTTTTCAATTTAGGATTATACTCGCAAGCATAGTGAACACGCCAAAAATCCAATCACAAATACAAACACAACCACGTCGAAAATAATTTATAATAACGTGCATAATATATTATATGTGTATACGTACATATATATACACAATCTCAAGTATGGTTATGAGTAAATATTATACACAGGGCCTCAGTTATCGTCGATATGACTTTTTGATTTCTTTTTTAGGTACATACCTAATATTAATACATTATGTATAATATATTTAAAATATGATTTTGTAAAAAAAAATAATAATTTGAATATTATATTATTAAATATGAAATATGAAATAATATTTAATTATTATTTGATTGATTATTTTGTGTTATATGATAGTATAGTGGAATACGGAAATAATTATATTATAATTAGTACTAATAACTTTTTTTTCTGTAAGGTTCCAAATTTAATAATTAATATCGTTGTGTATTCGATATTTAGTATTGATATTTCTACCGAGAATTTTAGACAGTGTGTAGTTTTTAAACTATAATTAGTTGGTTGTGCTGTGGTGGATTAAATAATATACGGCACAACTTCACATTGTATGCATAACAAAAAAAAACTGGACACATGATATTATTAGCTGTTTGTAGGTCTTGTATATAACGTATTACATAATGTAACTACACAGTGTGTTTTTTCGCCATCAACATATTATTTTCTATCTACATTTTTTTTTAAATTATGATTTTGGAAAATTGTTTCTTTATTTTATTTTTTAATCGTTAATAGTTTTAATTCATAAATCAGTTGCGTCACGCCAGTCGTGCAATGAACACGTATTTGCTATCTCAGTGTTATGAATAACCCAGTTGTCTTAATACCAACGGAATCATAAAGTCGTTTTACCTTCCGGTGCGGCTAATTGTGCCAATTCGACGTAGGAACCTCAGATCTGCAAGTCTTCGACACTACTTCTTTTCCGAGGAAAATTATAAAATAATATTCTTGTATTTAATTTAAAATTATATTATTCTACATTATTGTATCAAACTACAATAGAGTTATCCAACTTATACATACTAGAATATCTAATTCTGTTTTTCCAAGGCACCGTTGCACACTGTGACCTTTGTACTCCGCGATAAGATTAAACCGTTGCATTATGTCGCATGGCTCACCTTCAAATAGTAAGAATAAAACCGTATCGCCAATTATAATTAAAAATAAGCAACATGTAATCAAACACAATACGGCTTTAACGAATCCAAATAAAAGATTCCTATCTGCATCACCAACGACACCAACAATGCTGTTTAATAAAACCACCAAAAAAACAAAGCTATTTGCCTCTCCTAACCGCTACAGCGCTCTCGTCGGCTCTGCCAATGATAATGATAATGTAGACTTACCTGAATCTCTCAGTCATGAGCCATCCGATACTGCCATACCTGAATCGGTGAAAAAGCTTCATTGCCGCCACCGATTTTTATCAAAGGCGTATTAAATTACTCAAACCTACTCTCTAGAAAGTACAGTCTGTCTAATCTGCCTTTTTATTTTTTTTTATTTTAACTTATTTACCATCGATCGTTTTTATTGTTTTTTTTTTTTTTTGTAACGGATTGAATAAAAACTTATGAATCAAAAAAACAAAAAAAAAATTCATGAATAGTTTTGGTTTACTCAAACTCACAGCGAAATAAATACAATTCGTCGAGTTTTTGTTATAGTAAATGTACAGCCATTCATTTGTGTTAACTGAATTAAAATTTAAAACGAATAATAATATTATAAAGTACTAATGTAAAAGATAACTATAGCACGTATAAGAGTTGTAAGTTTCATAAATCCGAAAAGAAACTGATCTCTGGATTAGAATCTATAAAATCACTTTTATAGTTAATACATTTGAAATATAATATATTGCAAAAGTTTTACCCTTTATCAAGTCAGAAAAACCGTAAACTGCGAAGTAGAAAAAAACATTCAGAAATACTGTTCTTATTTTTTTTTACAGGAAAACATATTTATGTATATTATATTATATTATATTATATTATATTATATATTACGTTACTTTCGGTACTTTTTTTTATAGACTCCACAGACATAAAATAATATTATATATTATATATATATATATATATATATATACTCCCTGTGTGTATACAGGATTTATTATTGTCATATACCTCAAAATCTCTAGATCATAATTGTATTCTATGTGCTGAGTTTAATCAAAATATAAATTGTACAAAATATACACATTGAATGAAATGGCGACTGTTATAGTAATAATTGTGTATACAATATATTTTACATTAAAGGTATATACACTGTATACGTATATATTATAGCCAATGTTAGTTTGTTGTATTTTTGTATTAGAATAGTAATAGTAGTTATAGAAGTTTATGTACAAGTTTCCGTAAAAATCCTGTTGCTATATGAGTTTTATTATTTTAATGAAATATAAATTCAATTTATATAACTGTGATGAGAATATATTTACAATAAACAATACATATTTCAGAGATTGAAGTATAACGACTAAGCTTATAAATAAATAAAGCAAATACATTATGAAAGATGAATAAATAATAATTGTATACTTAATATAAGTAACCATAGATATTATATATTATGTTGTTATTCACATATTTATTAGGTATATGATTATTATATCATCATTGGAACGCGTATATGTCGTTTATATTCTCGTCATTTGATGAAATAGTGAGTTTAACATTAAAATGAATCATAGCAAATTAATTTTTTTGTAATATAAAACTTTTTTAAAGTAAAATATTTATTAATAATGATCCGTTTTCATTGACATAGTTTCGAAAAACACAAATATTCATTAATTTATCTTATTAAGTGATATTATTATATTGTTACAGTGAATAAAGCCAGTGTTTGACTGGTATAATAATTATTACTATTAAAATAATCCATATCTTAGGTAGTTTAAGTAAAAAATTCTAACCACAAACGTAAGTTTATAATGATAGCTTGCAACACGTTAAAATCATCAAAATAAGTTCATTTTAGCTATCTATTGAAAACGAAAAATTAATATTCACTGTTGATTTTCGTATTGCAATATCATTTACTACGTACGGTTTTAAAACAACAATAAAACAAAACCGTCAGAATACTATGTTAATCTTGCTGTACTTGAAAATTCAGCATATAACTTGCTAGCTACATTATATTATGTTTTCGATTTCAGCACAGCTCGCTGATTATATTGTAGGGTCAGTTCTAGAGTTCAGGGAATAATAATAATTATAAGAGGACACTGTTTTATTATGTCCAAAAATATTTATGGTAGAATACTATAACAAGGTACACAAAATAATATAATACTCGTCAAGTTGTTTTTATACTTGAATTCATATAACTATCCAGTAACTTGAAATCTAAAGTGTATTTATTTTTATCAAATTTAATAATTTAGAAAACTTCTATTAAAAAAAATCCAACCATTCTGACGGTTTAATGTATTAAAAACTGGTTTTTAATTAATTTTGTTTTTTTTTTTTTTTATATATGTATAAATCAATAGATTACAGCAATTGTGGATAATATGAAATAAATTATATCTTAATAATTATTGTGGTTTTTTTTAGGATATGTTATCTTCTAAGTTAATTAAAAAAAAAAAAACAGTATAATTCAGTAATACAATTAAATCATTAATATTATAATTTAAATAGATAAATATAAATTTTAAATATTTAAGGATATTTTAAAATTGTATTACAAGAGTGGCAGAAGCTGTATCTGAAATCAATCTAATAATTAATAAACGGGGAACTCTCATTAACTAGACGCATAATGCATAATATGTTAATAATATTATTTTACATTTTTATGTTGAAAATGAATTAATTATTTATGGGTTTTGATGATTTAAAATACGTATGTAGTATATTAATAAATAAAATTGTAATATTATACAAATTATTCAATTTCAAAAAAATATTCATTTAATTATAATATTTTAATGGACATATTAATTATAGTACTTAACAAATAGACTTTAGAATATGTTTACAGTATTGTTTGGACCAAAGTCAAAATTGGACTAAACTAATGGTGAAGTAAATTAAAATTGGACTTACTCGTGTTTGCCAACCCCATGTTTACCTAAGGTAGATCTGCATAAGTTGTGTACTCTTTAATACTAACAAGATGTGTCCTATGTGCGTGCGCGTGCGCGTTTGAAATTCCCCGGGGGCTTACTATATTTATATATATATATATATATATATATATACTATATTGTATCGTCGCAAATCGTCGCGGCTTTCTTTTTGGCGGTATTCGGGCCAAAAGCATTCGTCTTTGTTAGGAAATACCGCCATTGTTCGGTTGGCGCCCGTATGTTTTCCTACAGGCGGCGGCAGTACCCTCATTCGTTCTTATATATATTCTATATAATATCTCCCTTGTTCGGCGGCGGCCGTCATATTTCAACCCCAAAGTTACCCTTGTCCAGATAGGATAAAAAAAAAACAGCCACACACTCGTGTGTATATAAATCCCCGGCCCCGGTCAAATTTATCCAACCCGAAGCCGATTTCTAGATTTCTAGACCGCTCTGCGGGCAGTGCAGGGACCCCCGGCGTACACCTGTTCGCACAACTATACACCCAGTGCACGCTACACGCGCAAATAACACACGTCCACACAACCCTCCCGGATTGATCGCGATTTAATGGACCGATATTACAGATACACGTCACGCTGTGAGTCGGCGAGATCCACGATTCGGAAAAATTTTCGGTAACGATTCAGTGAAATATTACAATTTGACCACACTGACATTTGATAGTAGCTTTACCGAAATATCATATACAGTACGTAAGTTATTATAACTGTCATTCTTGGAATATTTATAGTTGTACTACTCCACAGGTATATAATATGGCGTGTATCTTATTAATCATTTAATAATAATTATTATGCATAATCATTTGTTGAAGCACGTATGATATACAGATATATTTTATGTACCATAAAACAGAGATACTAATATTCTAGTTTTTTGAGTTATAACCTCGGCCAAATATGAATTATTTTCATAAATTGTAATTTGATTTGTTCGCGTTTTAATTAACCAAAACGGTTTTACTTCCACAATAGTTAGTATTAAATTAATTTAAAAATGACTAATAGTTCGCTTACAATGAATACATAGTTTTATTATTGTTTCAACGATAAAGGCAAGTAATTTGTTAGTAATAATATTTTATAATTATATACTTACAAACAACATGCAAACTTTTGACATTACCATAGCGATTATATTATTAAGACTTATTATTACATTCAAGGAATAACTATATTTTAAAACAAATTCATTTTGAATAATTGTACGAAATATAGATGATGGAAAATAATTTGAGAATAATAATATCTAAATGTTTATAAGAATAATAGAAAATGTAGAAAAAAAAATATGATTAATGTTTAGATAAATATTATGCTAATACTCGTTTATTTGTCATTACTTACAAATTATTCATGATAATATCATGATGAATGTTGTCGCTTTATATAATAACTTTGTACGAATTCGTCATTATTATCTTCGAGACATAATTGTGTTCGAAAATCCCGTTTTATTCTGTCATAAGCTATATTCGATTTTTATTTTATTAAAACGTAACAGTATACATACACCGTAGTACCGTTGGAAAATATCTATTCACCTTGTGCAAGGTTATGCGTAAAATTATTAAAACGAGACGAAATATTTTAATAAACGGGTTGATAACGTCAACGTCCAAATAACACTGCATGAACATAAGCGTCGGGTCATAAAATATTTATTATATAAAGTGCATTTTTCACGACGTCATTTAAAAACGAATTTTTTTACACTACATCTATGTACGTCCATCTATAATATTTAAGACATGCATAAAATACAATATTCATCTTATAATTATTTGTATCGCACTGCAGGGTTACAATAATGCTATAATCTATAATTCTATAATATGTGGTATTAAGGAATTCAATTTTTATTAGCCACCTTTAACCGAACCACACAACCGATAACCACTTTATAACAATGTAGTTTATATACTATATACCATATACTGTAATAGGACTTGTGTCACGGTGAAAACGAACCACCACCGTTAAAATATATAATATTATATGGCTTATTTCAGACAATAATATAAACGAGGGCGTCGTAAAAGCGCACGGAAAGCTTTAAAATACAATAAATAATATGAAATGTCTATTTTTATTTTTAATACGAGAAAAATAAATAATAATAACATAATATATCGCGGTATCGATGATAATAAAGTGAATGGTCGCAGTATTACAACTTTTTTATAATCGACTCATGTAAGGGTTTCTCCTTCACCCCCCTACCCAAATCGTCTGCCCATTAAGTCGTCGTCGCATCGCATTTTTAACACACGTACGCCAAAGTCACAACGTTTGCCAAACAGTGTTTGTGCTTATGACGAGAGCACAGCGAGCTTATTGATTTTGTTACGTAAAAATTTCACAGAAAGTATATCGTATAAGTAGTAGTTTAAACAAGTATATATATACGATGGGTATACCTACGCTAGGCGGAGGGTGCAATGTTTACACAGTTCGGTCCACATTATCCGCTGTCCGTCGACGATTTAACCGCGGACTGAAGTCTCTCGTTTGGCTCCTCGGAAGCCCTAACCGTCCCTAAATCAATTACAGACGCTATTTCGATCCACAGTAGTCGCCACCGAGCGCACTATCTCGCTCCACGCACCTCCACCCGACTCGAATTTGCGCGCGCATGTTTACTCAACAAAATTGATAATGGTGTGCGATACCTAATGCTGTACGGTATATTTGGTATAGCCATAATTTATGCAGTATCTATCTACATGTGCGAAAAAGTCGGGGTGGATACCATGCGGTTACACCTTTCCAACCTAAATGATTCACTATTCTAATTGAATGAGGTACAGCAGTATTTAGTATTTTTCTGTAAACAATGATATTTTTCTTTTCTGATTGAGATGTTCATTGCTAGATAATTTTTTTCCATATACCTATTATACCTTAATCATTGCACGTTGTAATCATCGGGGTATACGTTATTTTTATCCTACTATATTACAATAAGTATGTGATAAGAATACTTACTAGAAATCTTACTAAACTTAGCTGATATCTTATTACTATTATTCTAATTGTTATCTATTGTTCAAATGTTAAAAAAAAAAAAACATTATTTAATAATAAAAAAAAAAAAAAACTTATTAGATAAAATTATTTTTTTTTTTATATCTCTTAGGTAGACATTTTTAACTGGACTTCATAGATTCTTGAATATACTTACTGTGTTTGCATTAATACATGGATGGACGGTATATTAAATTTTCGTCGATAAAAAAATCCGTTTAATTCGTAAGTACATAATGTAAAGACTGATGAATGACCAAAATTAAACGTGCGGGTGCCTGTTAAACTCATATATATACCTATATAATAGCTAGTGCGCCTGTCAAATTGACAGTGTCAATCTACTTAGCTTTTCCGAGTGACAGTTTTAATAAAAACTCCTGAAATAGACTATTATTATAAATTATAATGTAATAATAATAAGTTTTAAGTATTGAAAATAACTTTTTATTATTACTGGTCGAAAAATGATTTTTTTTATCGTCAGGTTTTTATAAATTATAAATAATTCATAATTATTGTGTACTATATAATTTATTTTTGTTATAATATATGTTATTGCACAAATTTATAACGGAAATATAATTTATTAATATAATACATTTTAACTGATTTATATAATTAATTATTATAAAAACAACGTATTGATCATTAATTTTATTCGATATAGACATATCTAGTATATTCATAATATGAATAATTATTAAAATATATTGTATAGCAACAGGACGTAACCAAAATATTATATTTATATCGAAAGATCGAAAGACTCGATTTTGGCGTAGTTACTTAGAGGTTAGGTTGACTGGTGGTCAAGTGGACTGAGCAGCCCAGTAGCTCAATCTATTCTCGCTCATATGGTATATTCGGCGTTTGCACGCATGCGCAATTATAGTATACGTTTTGCAAATATAATACGTGTGTGTGTATATATATATATATATATACACACACAATATTACAGCTGCGTCGGTGTAGCCCGGGAACTTGGTCACACGGACTCGGTCTCTGTTCACGGGTAATTGATACAAATGGTTTCGGGAACGCGTGACAAATCCCTGGCCCACCGCCGCTTCCACCACCCGATCGTTTTCGCCGTTGTACCACCCGCGCAGGGTGTTTGCAATGACGACTGCAACTACAACGATACGTGGCAACGTGTAAAGCTCGTAAAATGCCTCACGCGCGACGGTTTTAAATTTGAACCGAATTCGTATTTTTGTGTACACGAGAGTGTGTGCGCGCGACACTCCTCCCGTTGAGTCCGCCGAATACTACACGGTGGGTGAGTGGGTGAGTAGAATGCTGCTGCTGTTGCTGCTCCTGTTGTAGCGGTCTGCGTGTGCGTCTATCTCTTGCCCGAGCTGATTGATGATGCGAATTGCAGACACACAGACTCGCGTGTGTCCTTTTTGTTCACTATCACTCTCCCTCTCTCTCTCTCTCTCTCTCTCTCTCTCTCTCCCTCTCTCTCTTTCCACTCCTGCGATCCATCGGTTTACCTCGTATTTTTCATCGCGTTCCGAGGAATTGATTCCCATATAATTCACCCACGAATTTTATATACATTATGTACTCGCCGCATACCACCCGCACGCGTATGTATATACAGTCTGACGCGAATTCTATCTATAGCCGTTTCACACGATAAGAGCGATATGGATGCTAAATTCAGCTCGTAGTCGCATTCGATCACAATCATCTCACCAAATAATATAAAATATATTCTAAAAACCTGGTTGACCGATATGAATTGTTAATTAGTTTTTCCTTAAATTCAAGCTACCGTATATATTTAGTGTTCCACGTGTTACGTATAATATGTATTAGTCAATTGGAATCTTCTGAAAGATTAATTTATGGTTTGAAAATGAATTAACTCCGTGGCGAGAAACTGACCTGCACAGACCATATTGTTATATTATTTATCCTTTGTGACAGACGTGTAGATATAAAAATCTAGTATACCGTCTCCCGAAATCCTATTTCGGGGATTATTAACCATGTTGCAGCGCATCCACGTCGTTAAATACTCATGTCGTAAATATACTTACTCTTTAATAACTGGTACAATCGCGCTTAAATAACATTTCCGCTCACATGTACGGAACCGACAAATGTATATTCAAAAAGTCGTATGTTCTTTCTTATTTTTCTATTCGAAGCATTATACTATATATCATCTCTATATAAATCATAAACTATTTGGACTAATCGATATTTTTCAAGACTATTAATTTCAAATTTTAAATTATTTTTTCAAATAGTCTTTATGTTCAATTAGATATTACAAATCTACTATAATTACTACATGTTATTATTATTTCTATATCGATACATATTTATATTATAGTTATTCGTCTAGTTAATATTAAAAATAAATTAAATAAACTAAAAATAAATATATTATTTTGTATAACTTAACTTAAAATAATAAAAAATTAATATATTTCCAAAAATATTTAAGTGTAAACGAGTGTTTATCTTTAAAATAATCACTCTATATTATATTCCTATTCAAAAAATAACAAATTTAACATATTATAATCATATATATTTAAAAACTAATTCATTTTTATTAAATATGCAATATTAATATAAATATGATTAATATTGAATGTTATACGTTAATATACAAAACATTTATTTCATTAAAAGTTTGTTAAAATCTTATAAAAAAAACATTAGTTTATCATTAGAATATTTTTTAAATAATAATATTGGTACTCAACATCGCTTTTCTATTCGGTAGTACTTATTTAGACAAACACGATAATAATATACAATATAAAATAGTTATTTCATGGCATACTATTTATTATCGTTAACTTAAGAAACGTTTTTTTTTCTTTAAGCTAATATAACATTAAAATGCTATTCTATGTATATTTTTATTTTATAGATCGTCAAAAATACTCGTAAAACATTGTCACTAAATCTTATAAAGTTTATTAGTTTTTTTCAGAAGTATAATAAATATATATATATATATATAACATCTTCCAATTCTATTATATTTGTTTGCAATATTATAATAAATTGATTCAGATAATAATTTATTGAAAATTCAAATTTACCATTTTTATTTGAGTTTCAATAATCAATGTTGATTGAAAATAGGAATTATTTCAAATAAATTATGTTACAAACATAAATATAACAAAAAAAATATAAACCAATTACACTAGTGTTTTAGCGTACTTAAATATTAACTAAAAAACAAGACTATATTCATAGGTATCGATGTAATAAGAAAATTAATTTATACGTAGTGAAATTTGATTACATTTTCATTTAGCGACGTAACATTATACGTCATTAAAAATGTACCGGCATAAATTTCATACATATTTGAGTAGGCTGCGATTTTATAATAATATAATAACAAACTATGTTATTGTTATACTTATGAAATGTTGCGTTGCTCTCGTAATTTTATTAGTCTTGATAATCTATATTAATGTCACAAATACAATACTCATGGCGTTGAGCTATATTATTTATTAAATGCGTTAATTGAAAAATCCATCAAGGCCAAATAGTCAATAAATGCGAATAGTAGATGGTTTATAAAATATATTTATAGTAGGTATTAAATCAAATCTCGCTGTGAACTTATTAGTTCCTGCTGATTTCGTTCTTTGTAGTCGCACGGCAGGAATTTCACACCGTCCAAGATACGTCGCATTTGCTGGGTAAGCAATTCAATATTATATAGTGAACACTAACAAGGAACAATAATGGGAAGTCGTGGGCTGCAACCTTCGAAACTATCTAAAACTCAGCGTCACGAAGACCGAATCGTGTCGATGGGCACTTCCAAATGAGATATCTCGTCAATCACTCTGGTTAGAAATTTACACAACGTCCGTGTGTGTATAGTATAAACTATATATATGAAGTATGCAACAACAAAGGTTTGAGATAGTTTATATAATTATAAGACGATTTCAACAACGTTCGTTACGATAAAATTTATATCTATCAAGTTAACGTACA
Source organism: Rhopalosiphum maidis (assembly GCF_003676215.2). Taxonomy (NCBI): domain Eukaryota; kingdom Metazoa; phylum Arthropoda; class Insecta; order Hemiptera; family Aphididae; genus Rhopalosiphum; species Rhopalosiphum maidis. Next base: position 51,955,497 of record NC_040877.1, on the reverse strand, counting down.
CAAAACAAGGATATAATATTTCACTCTCCATCGTAGAATTCTGTTCTCTGCCTATTAATTGTAATATAATATGTAACATACGCCAACAAATAATTTAATTTTTAGTAAAACCTCATGTCAGTTGATAATTTGTGTTAAATGTTTTTATGTTAATCAATAAATTATGTACCAACTTATTATTATTATGACACATCGATATCAAGTTACTCGCGGTATAAACATAATAAATTATTATAAATGTTCACACGTATTTGTATATAATTTTCATCTAATTGTACCGCATTTAATTAAATTATCCTTAATAACAGCATACATATGACAACTAAGCGACAGTTGCTGCTAGGTATATTATGTAAATGTATATACACGTATTAAACTTAAAATGTGTACTATATGCCCAAATGTGTATAGATATTAATCAATGTACAATTTTAATACTTTCCATCAATGCATTTTCGGCACATGGATTAATTCTAAATAATTTAAAATTAAATACTACTTTGAACTCAAAATCTTGCGCATACAATTACCATCAAGTATTTTGCATTCCTATTCATCATCATAAAAATGTAATTATAATTTATATTTTTATCTATGCTATTTTTTTTATGATACACATGCATCACATCCATCATGGCATGTTATTATATACGGTGATCCATTAACGAATAGCAAGTGATTGTTTTTCGAAATATTTAACATTGAATGTTTTAATTATTATTTAGGTACAGTAATATTTCTTTACATTGAGACTTATTTTGTAATAGTTTGAGAATCATAATGGTTAGATTCTAAACGAACTGAGAAATGTATTTTTTTTTTTTAATTCTCATCTGAGTCCATCAAAATTATATAGTCTACCCTTTTTTTATTAAAAAAAAAAATATTCAAATATTATTATTTTTTACTAAACTAATAATAGTTGTAAATATTATAATATATAAAATACATTTTCGTTGACAATTCTAATGCACATAAATTTATCATTTATAAAAGGCCGTTTTATTTATTATTTGATAACAATCACCTTTTTAATAATATGCAATTGTAAAACAAAGACAGCGCTGAACTTTTATCTTTTTATTTTAAAAATTAAATACGTATTTGTATTTACTTCGCACTCCAGACGTTCCGTATAAATAATGACGTATACATCTATAGCAATCAAAGTTTACTTAATATATTAGGCCATGTAGTATGTATATACCAATTAAAATAGGCATCTTTTTTTCTGCTGAGATGTATAAAACATGTGATTATGTATTTGTAAATAATTCTTATAATGTTCGGAAAATATATTTGAAAAATAAATTGTAAGTACTATGTTTGTGCAATACAGTAAAATTACATAGCTGAAGTATTAATTGTTTTTTTTATTATTATATTAGGCTGATTTTGCACGTTTTAGTTTTCTTTTTTTTAAGAATTATATGACAACTAACGGGTCCTGATAAAATTTAATAATATAAATATTTTTTAAATAGTCTCTAAAACATGCCAGAGGAATAATATTACTCTGCTTGAATGCTATAAAATCGATAAAATTATATAAAACGTAGTTATTCACATTTCACGGCTAACAAGAAGAAAATATTCAATAAGCAAGAACCTAAAACCTTGAAATATCGCTGTAAACGTAAATTTAAAACAACCCCTTAACATATTATTCGTATGTTGGCCTCGTTCTGTCTGTGTAACGATAATAATTTAAAAATATTCAATTAACTAATTGTCGGATAAGCACACATGGTACAGAACACGCAGGATAAATCATGTACTGCTATGTAGCATTACAAAATATTTCCACGAACGAAGTTTATAATTTATTTTTGATCGAGATAACTTTACGTTTATAAGTGATTCTATTTTTATTATGAAAAGTGAAGCTGTATCTGAAGAATTGTGGACAATAATTCTCATAAGCTCCCGATAAATTCCTTCGAAACTGAAATAAATTCGCGCATTACATTATAGTGTATATTACTGTAAGATGTATAAACGTTTAAAAAGATATTCCGCCATATTATAATAAGTGCGGTTGAAATTGTTGTTAAATAGGAATGTTACTTCATCAATATTTAATTATCTACTCATGTTTATTGGTTTTGTTTAAAAATATTTGAGTATAACACATTTCCCTTTTCCACAAAAAATGTACCTTCATATTTTTCCTCAGATTGTATGTTGACCAATTACATTTTATACCAAAATAATTGTTATACCATTAATATAATATTATAATGTATTAAAACATTTACAATCTGAGAATATTTTCCTGTGAAATGAGAACATATTTATGGTTTAATTATGTTATACTACTTTCTCTCCCAATACACATGTACATATACAGCCTTCAAGTACTGTAGCCGATAAAGTATACGCGTACTGAAGTGCCCTTAAAATATACAAATAATAATGATTATGGTTTAATTACACAAAAATTCAAATTATTAAAGAATTTTGTAACAATTTTTTTAATTTCTAAAATATAAAGTGAAAACGTTATTTCTTTTCAATTTAGAATAGTATTAGAAGTTGCAATGCTAAAATATTATCTTAATAAGATAGTCTAAATAGGAAACAAATCAATTTCTATTAATTAAATGTAATTTATCTACTTAATTAGGTGTTTTATAGTTTATACTATATACCTATACTTGTAAACTGATGAATGATACACTGAAAATTATAATGAAAATTAAATACAATCAATAAAATTTTCCAAAGTTAAATTTCTGTGTACGATAAAACCAATAAATTATGCATCAAATTTACGTAAATACTGTATGTTACAATTTAGTAATTATTTTGATTCGTTGTTTGAATTAAAAAACACAAAATCACCCATTACAATTTGTTGTATTGATTTATATTAAAACTTAAGATATTATAAAATACTTATATCCTCTTTATTTTAGTGAATTAGAGAGACGATTAATTATTATTGAAATGTCATTAAACCATAATTGGATAGTACTTTCTGGACTATAAATAGTATATAGGGTCTAAACACTAAACATTTTAAATATAATACAATTATAATGCAATTTCTCTAATTATCATAAATAATACCCCTCATTATAGAAGTATTCTTAATTTTTTGAAATTTATAACTCATTGTATTTTGATCTTAAATAAATACAAGACAATAATTTTATAGAACGCTATTTCAAATGTTAATAATTAAACTATTCTTTTCATTATTCAATAACTAATTTAATTGATTTATGAAATACATTAACAAATAATATTTGTAAATTTTATTTACTTCATAACAATCATAGGAACCTTTTCTAAATCGTTCGTTCTTACCATTGATGAGATCATCGTACAATAAACATAATAGGTAAACAAATTAAATTAAATAATTAATTATTTTAAATTAAAATTGTTATATAGATATCAATATTAAGTAGTTACATTGTACACAAAAGATAACTAAATATTTTTATTAAGATTAAAGTCAAATAAAAGATAAAAAAAAAAAATTTATTTTTTTCATACACTTTGAACATTATATTTATATAACAATATTAAAGATCATATGCAAATATTAACATTAAAATATAAAAGTTTATTAAGTAATTAATGCAACTTTAAATTGCGTCAAAGAAATAAGAAACTTCAAACATCAATTAATTAAATTACGGAGAGAGGAGGAAACACTAACAAAATAATTACCAAATTATAAATAAAATCGCATTGTTAATATCTACCTGATAAAATATAAAATATAGCGACATTAAGATGAATTGCTTCTATAGAAAAAAAGTTATTTTACATTCCTTGTTCTTGACGTTTATTTTTATGCTAAAATAATTAAAGTTCTTGAAAATTAAGTACAAAAAAAAAAAAAAACAATTCAACTATTAATATAATTATTTTTTTTTTTTTTTTGTTGTACCACCACAACAGAAACGGGTGGTTTGTATTTACAATAAGATTAATATAACGACTCTTTGTAATATATATGACTGTATACGAAAAGCTGATAATTTGATAATGACACTACTATTGTAACTTTAAAACTTGTCTGATTTAATCATTATTATTATACAACATGTATATATATTACTTTTTTGTCATTTCCGAGACATAGAATAGATTCGATCATAAAATATCTCCAACGCATGTTTCCCCGTCTGGTTCTGGAAAACATGTCGTAATTTTTCAACAGATTTTTTAACTCGCAACACTCACTTTTTAAATTTCTGACTTATTAACTCATAAAAAAAGTCAAACCACTTTTCGTACTAGACCATAATGGGGATACAACTAATAATCACTACAATAGCGCATAACTTCTAATACACGCCCTACACAATACAACCACTATCATACATTAATTGTTTATAAATAATCCTTGTTAGTTTGTCATAATACATGAAATGAAAAATTGGTTTTCTCAAATGTTGCACTATTATATGCACTATTATGCATATAGATACTTTTGTATAAAATACAGACATTATAAAAACCTAAGTTAAATAATTTTTAAATGCGAGCGATTCTGATAAAGACGTAGGAGAAGCGGCAAAATTAACCATGCATAATCGAAGTATGATATTCTACTTCTAGGATGTTCGGCGTAAATATCGTATAATGTTATCCTTAATAGTCATGTGTAATGCACATATTACGCATATTACGTTGCGCGTATATATAATAAATATTTAGTATAAAATAACATATTTTAAAACCTAAGAAAATACCAAATTAAATAATAATAAAACGAAATACAATGTTTATGCAGTAGCAAAAGGGATCGATTATGTTTTCGGATAGGATCGAGGCAATCCTGGGGGAATTGATGTAGGACCCCTGCCTGACCTGAGTAGCCCCGCAGCGTTCTACGCCCCTAACGGCAGAACGACGGATGCGATAAAATTGGTTTCGTTTACCCGATAGACAAAAATAATAACCACTCATGCCATTATTTGTGTTCACAGGGTGTTCGTACCAGAGTCATGGAGGAAGCGACAAGAACGGCGCTGGCGGCGGCGGGCGTGACGTCAACGCTGTGAAACCGGACGCCAACCAATACTCTGGGCCACAATTCGACCCGGAAACGCCCAGGAACGTGACGGCGCTGGAGGGAAAATCTGCGTATTTGACATGCAAAGTCAAGAATTTGGATAACAAAACGGTAAGCGATTCAATTTGATTTTATCCGACCCGTTATACCGTATTCTATTGTCGATTGTAAATCTCACAGATATTTTAAATTTGTATAAGCTCTATCGATTGTTAAATTACATGTCATTGATGTAAAAAAATGTAGGTAAACCTACGATAAATAATAATATAGTAATACAGCCGATTTATATCATAATATTAGATGTATGTTATACATTTTATAAACGATATAATACCATTTATACCCAAAATAAAAAAAGGGTGGGCCAGTGGGTATCGCTTTGCTGTATAGAAGTGATGGAGAGTAGGTCACTATAATGGATGTGTTAAATTTGAATTCAATGACAGGTATCATTGAATACGAAAAACGATTCTGAACGAAGTTGATTTGTCAGTCTAGGATGATTAGTAGGATATATTATTTTATGACCAATATTTAAATAGTAATATATTGTTATTTTATGCGATTTCATAAAAAATTAAATTCCATACGATCATAACATTTTTTAAGATCTTTGAGTTTTTTCTTTTTTACTGCGATAAGTATAACTTATAATAACCCATGTACTAAATCTTAAAGATTTTTTGGAGTGTCAAATAATTTTTATCGAGATTTGAAAAAAAACTTAGAAAAATTTAAAATTTGAATTGTCTATAAATAGCTTAAAAAAATTCAAAATATTTTGAAAATTTAATCGTAAATAGACATAACTAATATAAAAATTTGGTGAAAATTTAAATTATTCACAATAATTTGTTTTTGAGTTATAACAAAATAAAAAAAAAAAAAACGATTTTGTTGAAAACTGATTATGCGTGAAAATTCCCGTTTTCCGTTACTTGTTTAGGGTTTTTCCTAACGCTTTTGAAAACTATTGGAAATTTTTTACTTTTGACCACCCAAAGTACTAACTTGAATTTTCCTTATCGAAGAGGGACACAAAAATAAAAAAACATACATCATTGTAAAATCAATACATTCCACACTTCGTTCAGAATCTAATTTCAGATATTCGAGATACTGAGTAATGCGATTAAAACTAAAATCGAATACAATTTAATAATTATAAATTTATAAATATAGTATAATATAATATGATATATTATTACGAACTTGTTGATCGATCAATAATCTCACGTTATTTCTAGAAATTTGTTGTAAAAAATAATACTAATCATCTTAACTGGGTATACGCAAAGATTAAATATGTTGATTTTCCATAATTACAACAATCACAAAAAATTAGAATTTTGAATTAATATCAAAATGTGTGTGGCGGGATATACGTCGAATTATGACGATTGGAGACGTCATTCGTCAGAGACCGGGATAATCCGATTACTAAGGTTAAATTTGCAGGAAAAGCTAAAAAAAAAATATTTAGTCATCTTTCACACAACCGTTCGCTTTTTTGAATTTGTATATTATCGATGCATACAGTAAATATTCTAATTGGCATATTGCTGCCGTGTTCTAATTAGTAAAGGATACAAAATATTATATTTACAACGGACCAATTTTAACTGTTGTGAAAATTAGTTTACAATAATATAAAGTATGTTGTTGATTTATTTGAGCATTATTATTATTATTATTATTATTATTACTTAACCATTCTTCTATTTAATAATATCCCTCATACAATCTATTAAGTAAGTAACTAATCGTCCGACGTTATACTATATTTTTAATATTTAAGTACTTATATTATTCGTCGACATTTTGTAATTTTTAAGGAAAAAGTATTTACTCAAATTTTCAAGGTTACTCTGTACGAACTATTTCAAAAAGAAAAATATGTATTATTAGATTACACGTGGTGGTTATACACTGTGTCTGATTATACCAACGTTTGTTTTCCTGTATGGTTATTATGCTCGTTTATTTATTCATCGTATACGAATAAAATATTTTATAATTTAACTAGTATTGATCCTTCTCAAAAAAAAAAAAAAAATTAAAAATAAGGATATATATCATATTACTACAACTGCTGTCTTATAAAGTTTTGAAACACGTGTACTAAGAAAAACAGAAGGACTAAGGTTAGCAATATTTGAAAGGAATGTGTTAAGAAAAATATATAGCCCTGTATTTAAAAGTGAAACCAAAAAATGGAAAAAATTACACAATCATGAACTCAAAATGCAATTTTCAGAGACCTAATAAACTTAAATATATTACAAAAAAAGACATATAGGTAGGCTATGTCTGACATAGATAAGTATCTTTTAGAAAAATACCATTAGGGAGGCCCAAATAGTAGGAAGATTGCACAAATACGGAAATAAAAACAATAGAACCAGAAATCAGACGGAGGAAAACTGCAGAGGGCAAGAGCGGATTGTAATATTTGTATTTAGCGTCATGGTCTTAAATGCTGGAACTAAAGAAGAAAGAGAAAAAGAGAGATACTGTAACAAGTGCATAGAAAATATAATTAAGTTTGAGTAAAAAAATTCGAGTTCGTATTTTTTGTTACACTTCGATTTAAATAAATGGAAGAAACTGATAAAACAAAATATAATTACAAAATGTCATTATTTACTAATATTTTCCTTTGTAAATAAATTAAGTCAGATTAACAATGTTTCTGAGTTATTCATGTCGACTGAATTATAAATATTATATAATATTACACTAAAATTGAAATTGTGTACATAATATAGTGTTATGTTTTTATGTTAGTATAAAACTCAGGATTATATATAAAAGAATAATTTCAATGGCGACCAACAAGTATAAAAGTTAGAACTCTGTTGAAAACTTAAATAGTTAAATGTTCTGTATATTCTATTTGCAGGAATTCTATGATAAATATTTTATTGAGTTATTTAATTGGTCTGATGTTTTCCTATAAAAATTATATGAAAATTACACGGTTTTATACACTTTGTATAGCTGTACACGAGTACCATTTATAGTTATAGTTGGATTAGCAGTTATAAAAAATAAAACAAATTGTTTCTTTAAGTCAAAAGATTATTATTTTTTTTTTCAAATAATAAAGTGTTTTATTTATTTGATATCTTTATTTTATTGAATATTATAGGATGCATAAAAAAAGTATTCTGAAAATAAAAAATATCATTAACAATTTAAAAAAATGTTCAATTCAATTAAATTTAATGAAAAAAACAATTTATATGAATCGGGTAATATATTTAAAAGTGTTTTGATTATTTTTATAAAATTATCATTAATCAATTTTGAGAAAATTAATCAGCATTCAAAATGTATAAAAATTATTATTTTTATCGTCTGATAAAGTTGAAAATTAATCCATGTACTAATTATTAACTTTTATTTTAAATAATTGAAGAAATTAAAAATTGAATGGCTGTCTAGAGATGATTAAACTAATGACCTAAAAGGAAAACAATTTTATGCGTATTTGATTTTTGTATAAGGATCTGGACAATATTTTTATAAATAATTAGTAGGTATTATAGTATTTTAATTGAATGTTTTTACTTAACTGATAGATTCAAGGTCGATAAAAATTTCAATTAAACGCTATTTAACACTATTTATCTACAGTTACCATATATAAACTTTATACATATTATACTGCAGGATAATTCACCAAGCGTTTCTCAGCCCTTAAAAGCATTTAACAGTTTATTTGTTTCAAGTCAATTACGTCAAAATTTGAGCCAAATAAAAATACTAGGCATCTATAAAATATGCAAAATCTTTGTAGTATTATTTACTTAGACAAAATATGATATAACTGCAAATATTAATATTTTACATGCATTTTATTCAACAGGAAATTTAATCTGTGATATTACTTAGTAGGTAACATGAATTTCGAACAACATATATGTGTGATTATGGTCTCAAATTATTTCGTATTGCTTCATATTACTCGAACTGCATGCATAAGTTTTCGTAAGCGATCATTCGGACAACACGAGGCCGCCAAAAGGAACGAAAGAAAACAAATAATATCGTTTTTGAAAAGGCACGTTTTGCTTTAGGAAGAGAGGGAGTGACAATGCGTAACGTAAGGAATGCCATTTCGCTCAGACTCTTTTCGACTAGAAAATACGTGAAAACGTTTGTAACAAAACCATTAGTATCCTATCCGTCAACGCGATAATTTGTAATGAGTTTTTCTACTCCTGTAAAAATACATTAGCGTGTAGAGCGGAATAGACAAACGGCGCGTTGCAAAGTCCGACTCACTACAGTTTACAGCGTTCATAACTCCTGGTGACAGGATGTTCACGCTTAAAATTATTAAAATTAATAATTATTGTATAAATTATTAATGCCAAGCGCACTCAAAGAATGCAGCACAAGCTCTTCGCATTTATTATTATAATGCTAATAGGTTTATAATTACGAGATGTATTGCAGTAATTTAATACGGTGTAATTTTCAGCTCTAAATCTATTATAATATTATATAATAGTTGCGACCAACAATGGCGTTTGTTGTTTGAACCCACAGGACCATATATATATTTACAAATATGACAAAATAAACACACGATAAATACATTAAAAACTATAATATTTATAACGAGTACTACTACATGACCACATACTTAGCGACCTACTGACGTTACGGTGGAGATTATTCTAATATATAGCTACGACCTATGACCAATAGAAAGTGGTCCGAAAATCTTTTTCTAAAATGTATTTTACTAACCTATAGCAAAGTATGTAAGCACATAAATGATTATATTATTATTTTAGTATGTTGTATGTTTTTGGATGTTTAAAAATATTTTATTTTGAAATCTTTTATTACTACCGATAACCAGTATTTAACCCATATGAATCGGATTAAAGTATATTCATGAGTCATGACAATTATAATAGGTACATATTTTTTAAACTAAATTAAACATACTTAATATTTCAATTTAATTTAATTTTTATTCGCTATTTTTCAAACCACGAAGGATAGTTTATAAGTACATCAAAATATTTTTAGAAGACTATGTTTTTTATTTGCACTAGTATTATTTATTTTATAAATTATTAAAACTGCATCTTATCTATATAGTTAAAAGTTCTTCTTTTCATCAATAAACAATGGCACAATGAAAAACCCAAACTAATGATGAGATATTATGTACTTCTAACAGTTCTACGAATCAAAAATGGCTTTAGGTTATCTCAGTTGTATATTCGATTTTAATAAACAAAAATTTGAAAATATATTTTTATTTGGTAAATTTAATATAATAATATATTGCAAGCCTGTATCTAATATTTAATGGCACCTAAAACACTAGCTATATCAATGAGTCGAGGTTATAATATATTTTAGTTGTTAAATATATATGAATATATTTATATTTTTTTTCGTAAATTTATGAACCAAAGTTATATACAATTAACAAAATTTAAAACACAATACGTATATGTCTATGTTTAATATGTAGACATTAATTGTGTGTTATATTATTATGTAAACACAATATAAAGCTGCGTATAATGCCATAATAAAATAATATACATATACGATGTTTCAGATTATCATATAAAATCCATAAGTACACTGTACACTATATATTATAATATAATAATAAACAATATAATTAATTACGCAAGGGTCGATTCGATGATTGTGCCGGATTTTGTTTTTGTAGCGATAATATTATAATAGAATTTTCTATTATACCCAAAAAAAAAAGTATGCTATAATATTTTAATGGATGCAAGCTGCAATACATAATAATAATTAATAATACATCGGATATTTCAGTATATATAATCTTAAAATATTTATAAACATCAATTATTATATAATACGAGCAAATGAAAAATTGATTTATGATCCCTATTTAAAATACCTATTAAAAAATATAAGAACTGGTGGTCTGATTATTTAGAATTTTCCAGTTAATTTGATAAATATACGTTGAATTAAAATTTAATTTATACATTTTATTTATCGATACTTATAGTTAACTATTATTATTTTTTTAATCAAACTGTACATCAGGTTTTAAATAAAAATAAAAAATAAATCGTTGAATTATTAATATTGTTGACACAAATCTGAAATTTCCTAAGCCATTACAAATAAAGTGTGTAATGTGGAATGTACAGTATAAATTATTAACATAGGTATTAATATTGTAAATACTATGTATTTTTAATAAAATGTTTAGTTCTTATTTAAAACAATTTTAAGTTGTACAACCATTATGACGTATAATTCAGATGGTAATTTAAAAAAAATGTATATTAACATATTTTTAACTTAGTTAAATTAATATTTCCCCCCATACTATTATTAACTTTCTAGAGTTAAATCAATTGATTTAAACAGTGAAAACCATGATAATTTTTATGTCCATAACTAACTTAAATTAATTTTGTTACATTTGAAAATTACTAATAATTAGGCACCCTGTTTAGGATTAAGTTAGATTAGATTAGGGATTTTAGATCAATAATATTATTATGTGTAAGGTATATTAAAAACACACAAATCTCTATTAATTATAAGAATCAGATCGAATGAATCGACAAAACGTATTTTCTGTAAAATAAATTGCAATTTAAACGAATTTAATGTAACACTTACTTCATTGACATTTTCACGAAAACGCCCACAATTAATATTATAATCATCGGCCACTACAACAAACAACAACTGCAAATAATAAAGCTGTTGCGATTGGGAAATGTTAACATTGTAAACACGATATTTTTATTTATTCACACATTGATAAATATAGTAGTTTCACTGTTTCGATCACAATCTTAGAAGAGATTATATAATAATTAATATTTAATAATAATAATCTTTGTATTATCTATCACTGTATTTATCTCTATTAGCTGTTATATTTACATAAATCTGCATAATATATTATTGATTTTCAGTTTTGTTTTTTTTTTTGTCATTTTCTGAATGTTGTAATATGTGCCGGTTATATTATTATGTAACTCACGTGGTTTTTTGAATTTATAAGTAAAATTATTTCATACGTATGAAATCGAAATATGCATAATATGATGTGGCATATAAAATCGATAAACGGTACAAAATCGCACGTATTCTATGTCGTCGCGAATTCGTATTGTATAATATTTTAATATATAAATATTATTAGGACCGTTCACGGGGAACATCGACGAATCGTTAGCATTATTGTCAACACCAGACAATTTACTAGCACGCCTTGAGCGACGTTCGTTCGCATACGACTATCATGTGGTTACCAAGTTACCTTTGTATGTCGTGCGGTACTACAGCATAGGTTTTGTTATCGTGACCCGAAAAATTAACCGATGATGACGGTTAAGAGGACGTCATACTGGTGTATAATTACCTACCGTCTCCATGCATCTAACAGGAAGTCTGCAGAGCAAAATTCCACCAAGAAAAATCAAGATAATGGAATCTAGGTTAATTAATTTAGTAAATTTTGAGTACCTGTTACCAAACATAAAGAGAAGGATTTATTTGATAACAAGTCATGATATTTTTTCTTTTTTATTATTGTCGTTTATGACGCTACATCTACATAGTCTATTCAAAAACTAATGTCATCTTATATCGTACATTTATGGAATAGTATAAATTAAATCTTATAAAAGCATAAAACAATCTTATTAATTGTTCATTGTGTACTCGATGTTGTTTCCGATTATAGGTACTGATGTATTGTGACATTATTTTTAATTGTATTTCACTAATTTTACTTATAAATAACTAATACCTACTATATTATACCTTTTGTAAGCACTCGATAGACTATTTATTACAGTACAGGAATATACCTACTGAATATCGGGAAGATAGCAAATTACATGATAATTTTTCCCAAGGTTCAACTTCGTTTTTACATACCTATACACACACGTTAAAATATTACCTATTTATTTGCAATAGGTCAATATCATACACGATTCCACTTAATATTTATAATAATATAGTTTATATAACCCAATTTCGTCTGGGATAAAACTAATAAATATAAATCACGGTACTAAATTGGTGTAGGTATCTCGGTTTTATTCTACCTCAGTTCACAGTCAAACTGAAGTCGGTGTGCCTCGCATTGTAATCTAATTCGACTAAGGTAGGCCGTCTGTGGTAGATTAGATATATCACTTTGTTTTTTAACGTGGTTAACACTATAGTTTAAAGTTTCCTAACATCTCTAAAAAAACAATCTCTGACATTTTTGTCGAAATCTGTCAAGTATAGTTTTCGTGTATATAAGCAACTATATAATATAAAATTATTTTGTTACTGTTGTTACTTGTGATCTACCGGCTATATGGCAGTAGTATTACTGTTGATAAATTTCCCAAAAGAAATAAAATGGGAGATCCTGGATTATTAGTATAAATTGTCTCGTCCTGACTATGTACGTGTTTGAAATTAAATAAAATTAATCCCATGTTTCCTAATAAATGATGTTTTGTTTTGAAGTAATCATTCCCTACAATATTAACATTAATCGATAATAGAACATACAGATTACACGTAACAACGAAAACCTATCAATAAATCGCACTCAATAGCAGTACCATAATCTTATATTTATGTTGTTAATAGTAATTCTACAAATAAGCAATATATTCAATACAATATTCGTTATTCAAAATAAAATTCCTCTGTTCAAAAAATATTATATAGGTTAAAAAACGAAGTTATACTTTCAAGTACCTATCAAGGTATAAATGTAGAAAATGTAATGAAAATTCAAGAAAAGGATCCGGATTTTAACGAGTAATAACAAACACATCATTATCATTATTATGCATAATATTTTAAGATAATTGTCTAAAAACCGTGTTACGCAAGTACTTCTATTTTAAAGAGTTAACATATTTTTTACAAACGTTAGTATTTATAAACGAAAATTTCAATACAAATTATGTAGTTACAATAGATTATCAACAGTGGCAACCGACTTTATTGAGTGTATACCACTGTCGAGGAGTGACGGATTTATACCACGATTGAGGTAACTGTGATATTTCCTATTGGTCCATTTCAGAGAAATGATGACCACTGACCAGCCTATCCCCGGGTTTTTTCAAGCCATCGTCTGTTCTTCAATGATTAATAATTAAGCTGATTTGCCATAATTGTTTTGTGAGCACACATAATACTATTGTGTATTGCAATGGCATTCGGGAGAAACGAGTTCTATAGACGTATTTGTGTTTGTAAGCCAGATCACTTTCAGTCCAATAAAACGTATCGTTCAATTTCCATAGATTACACGCCAATATCGATGCACGGAATTAAGACGCACATCAGTTACCTAAATTATGTATTGTAACAATAATTAATTACGATTTTACCTTATTCGATGTAGACGTCATCGTTATCTCTTCAGCCGTTGTTTAGTGTTTGTAAGAAAATGGTTATAGTGTGTATGAAATAACTGGTTAAATACAAATTCCAGCAGTGGCGCATATTTTGAAGCGGTAGATGTTCTAAGTACATCCCTAATATATCGCCTGTCTGCGCTCGTGGGTAGAAGATTCTTTACACTCAGGAGTCTTCAAACGTAATTTAACACGTTTTAATACAATAATATATGTTATACTAAATCAATAGTTTTCTTTAATCTGATGAATTTATTTTTAACAACATTCATGTTTTCCGCTCATATCGGTATACAGAGTGATTCACCAGGCGTGCTTATTTATATTTTTTAATTAATAAATTAATAAATTAGTTTAAATTCTGAATTTTTAGAATTTTTAAACATACGATTACACTATATTTTTTAATTCTTAAGATTGTTTTTACTATATTTAACGAGTATTGTAACGATACAAACTTACGTCTTACAATAATTAACCACCCGCTTCACCAGTAAATCATTTAGTGAATATTTGTTTGTATTCTAAATTAAAAATTCAAATCAGTAGTTTCTCAGTTAATAAAATTTGTATACTCAGGATATTATTCTTTAAAAATGGTTTTACAAAAATCTTAAATAGATGTAATAGTTATACTGGATCTAGTATGAATAGATGATGGATCGTTTTTACCAATAACAGTTTAAAAAAGGAGTTTTTGTTTAAATCTCCAGCGGGAATTATTTAAATAGTACAAAAAATCTCAAGAATTTAAAAATATCGTCTTTAAATAAATTAAAAAATTTCAAAAATCAAATTTTGAATAGTTCTATACTTGAAAAAAAAAACAAAGAGTTGAGGATGCTTGGCGAATCATTCTGTATACCACTAGTCATCTATAAACGTATAAGTATTATAAATATGTATGTATGCGTTGCGTCGCGAGGACGTATGAAATACACCAAGGAACGCGTTGGCACGAGAAAATTAACGAGCGATGTCACCGCAGTGCTAAAAAGTACTTACAAATACGTTCGTCAGGTACATTAAATATTTTATTCATTCAAAATGTATCGATTAAAATGACATACATCCAGTCGATTTACATGCCCGTAGCTTATATTATTAATACCTCTGACGCGAGTACCTATACGATAAACAGTATGAACGTATCAATTATATTTGGAAATTAGTCGGAAAATTTATATTCGCTAAATGATACAGAATAATATTACCGATATTATATCAGTTATAGACATGAAAAATAGAAGCAACTTGCTGAACATTTAAAAAATTTAAATTGAAAAGTTATAAAAAAAAAATACTCGTAAAAATAAGTAGTAGTATAGATAATTTTCCAATTCGAAAAGTGTTATAATTCACAAACAGTGCGCGCTTCTGTCGGTACGACATAGCTTTCTGAACTACTCGAGTAATTATTTATTTTTAATCACCCGTTATATTGGAACATTTTGATCGAGTTGCTTTTTTTCAACCCCATTCCACCTTTCTCTTTCTGTTAGCTATCAAAATAAACATTTTCAAGGGGCTGGGTCGTAGTGAATACAAACGTGTAGCGTAAAATCCGAAAAGCACGCCACGAGTTGGGTAGTGATAGCGCTATTTTTAAAGTTTGAATTTTTCTACACGTAAGTCATTGATACCTTATTATCTCGGTCACTGAGTATCCTCATTATCCTTATCGTCCAGGTCGCAAAATCGGCATGACGGTGGTAGTTGTAGATGAATAATCTGATTCGTTTCAAGATGGGTTTTTTCAACCAACTCTCAACCATTTTCGTAGTCGTTTTTAACTCTAGTTATCCAACGGTCTTTCGTAATAATTATCATTTGATTACTATCGATTTGGCTGGATCACGTTTGTATATTTCTATACACAACAAGACAGTTTATACAGCATATGTACACATAAAATATATAGCTGCAGTAACACGGTAATCGAGACAGAGACCGCTTTTGTGTTTTTAAGGAATAGTGGATATGTGTAATGGCCAATGTTTAATAAAAACCAAAATTTTAGTAATTATTATCACGACATATACTTATTATCATAATATAACTGTGAATTCTTTCATGAAGTTTTGGATGTGTGAGTGGATGAACTATTAGACATGCCATTAAAAAATTTTATATTGCGTCATATTATAATCACCGGTGTAAATCTATAATAGAATATATTTCCATCATATATATTAATGTATATGGCCGTAATTATAGATATTTTTACTTGTGATTTAAATAATCTGAAATATATCTACTTATGATTCATAATTATTATAGTTTATGAATATTGGCGTTGATTATACGTGTCCAATATCCATAATCTATGATGTAATTTCACAGATAAACTATAGTTTATGTTATCATCATGTACAGTATATATAATTATGGTTAATAAAGATAGTTTATATAACATAAATAAATGCTAGATCAATTGAATCGAATCCGTGCGAAAAAAAAATGATTAACAGCCTTCAAACGCTTTTCAAAAATCGGTCTCTGAAACCCACTTATATAATTACTTACGCACTAATAATTTGACAAATTATCATTATTATTAATAATATTAATGTCTATAGGATTTATACATTAATAACGACATTTCTATCGGTTTCACGATGTAATACACATGTAGTAGAGAGAGCTGAATAATCGTGATGAATTTGATATTTTATAGGTCGCCCCGTCTGTCTGCGTCATTGGCCTACAAGAGCTTACGACGTATACTGTGTATTTATATACATACACACTGGGTACGGTGTGGGTATAAAGAGTAAATTCCGAACAATGTCGTTTTTAAAGAGCCGGTTATTGCCGCTCCCGCTATCATTCCTCTGCATCATCGGAGGCGGCGGTGGCGTCCTCATCGGGTATTATATGTATACGCTAGATTCTCACAACAGCAGCAGTTTTACTACCGGTCGGCGGCGGCCGAGTCCTCGTTATTTTTATGACATTTTCTCTACCCTTTATCGCTTTTTCCGCTCCATCCGAGGGTTTTCTTTAAAATCTCCCCTTTTTTTTCGTTACGTCCAAATGGTTTAACGTTTTGTTTTATATACGAGTATATTACTATTATTTCTATTATTATTATATATTTATTATCAACATTATTTGTCTACTCAGCACCGTCGTCGAATGCCTTGAAGATTCGCTGATTTTTTTTCTAGTAGAATTAAATTTCATTTCTATCCTTTTCATCCGAGAAATTTGTCACATGCGCGTTTAACCTTATCGAAGACGCTCAGGTCTTCATAAAGTTTAAATACAAGCCTATACATAAGTTCGTCGACTGTTCTTTAATACTTTAATGAATTTCCTAATAACGTTCTAAGCATAACGGATACTCACTTTCGACAACAATATTCGTGGTAAATAATAAAAAAATTAGAATTGTGTGAGAATATCGCGAAAAAACAGCACTATAAGATTATAATGGTTAACTATCGGTTTCAATCATCGCCTGCTCTGATAAACGTGAACGCCCATTTAAATTATAATTATTTATTAGTTATTATTATTATTATTATTATAACTTCTAACATTGTAATTAAAAAGAAGAATGTATTATATTTTATATGTGTGCAAATATTTTATATCTTACACTCAATTGTGCATTTTATTTGGTCTAAGACTATCACAATGAATTAAAACTTCCAATTTAATTAAAATACCTATATTATTATATTTAGGTGCTACGTTTTTTTACCGAGAAAATAATAAATTACTTCGGAATTTTTCTCATAAATTAATCTACTTGTATTGATCATTAAACGCTGAAATTAATTGTGAAACTAGAGAGCTACCTACTCCAGAATTTTTAAGTGATTTTAAAAATGCGCAATCGTTACTTTTATTGACCCAATATTTAATAATTATGCGAGAGTTATGAAAAAAAAATAATAATAATATTAATAAATACGATTTGCTCAGTTATTTTTACCCTTTATTAAATTAAACACGGCAAGTTTAAAAGTTTTTAAATTTTAGATAATTCATCATTCTCTTTACCCAACAAACTAAATATTTCGTGCTAAGTTTATATTTTATTTTTATTTTTTGTTAACAATACCAAATATGTTTCGTTGCTAATTTGCAAGTTTTATTTAAATGACACGTGTATGGCGTGCCTATGTGTTCCATATAAATTGAAATATGAGGAGTACGTATATTGTGTTAATCGTCCTAAATATAAATTACTTTTTATACGTACACATTTACAGATAAGAAAAATATATTTTTGTTCGTCCTTTTTTCAGTTGTACTTTATTATCTACCATTGAAATCAATTGATTTTTGCGCAATTTTTTAAAACGTGTAATACGTATAAAAAAATAGGTGAAAAAACATTGGGTTCAGAGTTCGGTGAAATAAAATATATGCGTATCTCGCTAATTTATTGCCTAAACGTACCTATACCTAGCTTAGACTGCCATTCGCACACGCCAAATACGACCTCACCGTGAACTTAAAAAAAACCTACTGCTGAGGCACGAATCACATTATTCAAACAGAAATGTTTATAATATATTAAACGCGATAAACGTCACGTGCAAATACGTTTATGAACAGTTAACAACTAACTACGTATAATAGATATGGCAAAAGTTATCACAGATATCACATGACTGTTCAACTAGGCACTGTTTTAAAATAGTTAATAATTTTAATACAGCGTTTATAATTTACTTTTTCCACCATTCCTGATCGAATATTTGAGTTTATTTGAGCTTGGGTAACTGTTGTAAATTGTAACTCAAATATTCTTATTCTAACATAAATTGCGTTTATAAATGTTTATGTTCGTTACATTTATTTAACAACAAATATAATATACTCGAAAAAAGTGCCGGTTTTTAACTGAATAATACGCTAAATGGCACACATAATCATAATAATATTATTAATTTAGTACAAAACTCATAGATACGATATGATACGATTATCGATGTTAGTGTATTAATTAATATTAAATAATAAATAAATATTTATAAATTATTAATTAATATTTAGTCTTTTGGAGGAGTTGCATTTTCAATATCAAAATCTTGTAATATGTTGTGTAGATTATTTGAAATAACCTAGCTAGTATGTATAAAGTATTGTCAATTTTTTTTTTATTCCTTAAAATATTATTAAATTTTGGTCAATTCATTTTTTGTTCCGATACGGTATTGTTATCGTTGATTATGATTAATAATCACTAAAACTATCTATACATATATTATCATCATTAAATTTAAAAAAAATAACAAACACATATTTAAACAGCTCAATACTAACGTCTGTTAAAAATTGTTTATCGTTTAAAAAAATGTATAAAAATATTCAAATTTAAATTTGAACATAACCTAATAACTTCCAAATGGTTTTTTTTCACTTTTTATGTGGTTCATATTTCGACTGATTCCAAACTGACGATTCAGTTAACACGAGAGTACACTGTACTTGAGATACGATCAAAAGGTTAGGTTCTCCTGATAAACTCAATTAATGGACTTAAATAAACACCAAAAACTAACATGGTAGATCATTAAACTGTGAGGTCGAATGAAAAATAAACAAAATACCCAGGGATGCAATTTACGTAAGTTTAAAAATACCTGAAATGGAATTTACGTAGTATAATATAATTTGAACATTTTTTTTTGATTTTAGAGGACGCAATTTACTTATACTGTTAACCTAACCTTCGGCGAATTTTATAAGTTTAATAATATTATCGTCTGCAATATTGTGTGTATGTCTTCCAATTTGACCAATAAAATATTATTGTTTTACCTTCTGACGGTTTTCTGTCAATATTGAAATACTGATTAAGATGTATATTCTGTTCAAACTCGGATTAACTTTTAAATAAATTATTATTATTTATTCAAAGCCATTTATGTGGAGTCAACATATTATTATAGTAATATAGTATGCCGTATACGCTGCAGGTAGTTACTAAAAATTTAAATTTTTCTTTTAAGTTCCGAACGGATCAAAAACGCTATATTGATTTAACAATAATGTGTTTTTTTTCAGGTTAACATTTTTAAGGGTGTTTTGTACATTATTTGATATTTCCGTAACGTGTTAACATTATCAATCGATCAGAAATTGGATGTATGTAGATGCATCTACCGCGATACCCCAGTGGCGGTGTTGTGTCAAAACTGCTAAATCCCCATTTTAAGTTTAAAAAAAAATTCCCTTTAAGTTAAATCAATATAAGAGAGGTTAAAACTATAGTTATTCAAAGTATTTATTTAAATTTATGAAAAGGGTGATATAGGTAATATTATTACTTGTTACTACGTGCTTATGTTTTGCGAATAAATCTAAGTACTTTTTATTTTTATTATTTATGTATTTTCTAAGTTATTGTAATATTATAACATATTATATTTAATATAATTAGTACCCTAGCTATTCGTCCTACATAAAATTACAGAAACAATGCCTATTATAATATAAACGAATCACATTTTGGAAGTCAAATATTTATTCTTATGCTTACATAATATTTTTTATTTATGAAATAACTCTTTAGTAAAAATGTACAATCGTTTAAAAAATATTAAATTAATACGGATTTTGAAAACTAGTAATCATGAATTATCGCGTAAGTAACGTAAAACCGATTTGTAGTGTTATCAAAAATGTTTTTATCTTTTATTTCTATACCAATTGGCTTAGCTCTAAAATCTTACAATAGAAGCAGTAATAATAATAACCTATCTGCGTCCTCCTGTTTTAATGTATTTGTAATAATACATACGTAACAACCTACAATAAATAATACACGTTTCTATTTTACTGTAAGTTATTTTGAAATGGTATTAAAATTTTCTTCTTTCTTGAAATATCAATGAAATTGATCCTCTACACTACTAAACTTAATAAAAGACCGTTGGAAATATCTCTTGAAACTCTATAGTCTTACAATCTCGTATCATACATAGATATATATATATATCTTTTTTATGTTTTTAATTGTGCATTATTGCATTTATATGTAATATTATATTTAGTTTCCACCAAGTCCCTTAAGACTAAAAGTAATTCGTTTAACAATATAATATCAACTACTCTGTGTTAACGTGGTTATTTTTCTAAAACCCAACTGATCGATAACCTCACACGTCTGCATCAATATTTATACATATAACGATATATAAACTTAATATTCTATCTGTTTGAAATATAAGAGTGGATTAAAAAAATATATATATATTTCATTGATAACGTCAATATTTATTTACTTCATCGTTGTAACTTTTATTTATTTTTACTTAAAATCGGATTAACTTATTAGCGCAGCATATCTTCGTATTTAATACGGCGCATCGCTTCATATATATCCAATACCTATGTATACCATATACTGTTCACAATGATAGCATCAATAAAAACAACCCTGCTCAAACGAATTAATATCTGTTTAACGGCTGAGGTCCCTAATTCCCATAACCTTTCATCGCCAATTATATATTATTTTACTCAATCGATAATACACTTTGGACGACATTCATGCTATAGTATTCCACATATATATTATTAATATAAAAACGTGTAAACCAGTGGTTCTCAAACGGTGGTACGCGAAAGACTACATGGTGGTACGCTGAGGGCTGTTTTTGGTTAATAAACACATTCACATATTTAATTCAAATCTTATTTTAAAAAAGCTAATAAATAAAAAAATAATTATACTGTAGTTGTAGTGATTGTACTGCCTTATTATTTAAAAAAAAAATGTATTTAACTGTACAATTTGGATTTTGGATCGTTCTATTTTTAGTTATTAGTGGTACGCGACTGATTGATAATATACCTAGGGGGTACGTAAAAAAAAAGTTTGAGAACCGCTGGTGTAAACGAAACATATTTAACAAATTTTAGATAACAATGTCAGTACGTTGAATATTTTGATTTTGATTACTGCACTTAATTTTACACGAATATTTAGTATGGATCGTCTTTAAGTTAGCACAAATGAATGTATAAATAAATTTAAAAAATATTAAATTAATTAATTTATAAATATTCCTCATACGAGTTTAACACTAAGCTGTTTTCCTTACGCAGAATACTTCGTGTTAATTATCGTTGCCAATCTATAGTTAAATATACCTGATGCTGGAATATTTTAAAAAACCATGAATTTTAATATTATATTATAATATACGCCTACAGTTTTTACATGATATATACCAAATAATTTGGAGTATATAGTTTTTTTGAGTTTTCGCCATGTATACAAATAAAAACATAAAATATATTTTATTTGCAAATATATTGATGTAATCATTTTTGTAACAATAAAGTGATATATATATATTTATTATATTTTTGACATAATTAGTTTTTGTAAAACAAGGTAATGTATTTCTTTTGTATTAGTCGTTGTTATAAATCATCGTTTAGTACGAGAAAATGAGTTTTTTTTTTAAATTTACATAAATGGTTTTTTAAAATACTCATTTTTCGGACAACCTACTTTAAAATATATTTGTCACGTTAATTGTCCAAGTGCTTATTCAATTTTGTATCAAGATTACTTTTGAGACTGAATATTTAAAAACAATTTCGCTGGTATTTAAATTGCTTTAAAAATATTTGAATATCAAATAATATTAACACTTATAGGTAATTCCCATTTTCTAATGCTATTTAATGTCTTGAAATTTTACCTCTCATTTAGTAATTTAATCTTAGAAAAGTTATTACACGTTTTTATAACAACTAACAAGACTATATAATTAATAGTTAAAAATTTTGCATTAATTTCGCATTT
The DNA here is from genome assembly GCF_003676215.2 of Rhopalosiphum maidis. Taxonomy (NCBI): domain Eukaryota; kingdom Metazoa; phylum Arthropoda; class Insecta; order Hemiptera; family Aphididae; genus Rhopalosiphum; species Rhopalosiphum maidis. The sequence continues at coordinate 51,932,255 of NC_040877.1, read as the reverse complement.
TTTAAACGTATTTACATTATTTATATTAAATACACTATATTTACTGTTATAATTGGTTTTCAACAGCAATATCCAACACTTCACAGTTATTTTAACTTTTTAACTGTAAATCACTAATAGCAAAACTTTTAAGTTTTCTTATTAAATTTATATAGATATAAGTAAAGCTTACATTATTCAAATTGACGATCTCTTCATAGTCAAAGAGTTTCATAATTTTTAGTCTTAAATTAGATCTTTTTTTTTTCAAAGCAAGCACTTTTTACATGTATAACTCACCGTCCTTAATTGGCAGCTATGGGCTAACGAGTACATATAATGGCTAATAATGGCTATAAAATAACATTAAGAAGCACTTTTCCCATTCTAAAAAGGTTTTCTAATTTTAAATTTTAAATAATCTTAAAACCAATAGTTTCCTCGTATTATACTATATCTAATGCATAATGAATTTATATTGCACTAATATATTATTATTATTTAATTTTCTATTGTAAAACCTTTTATTTTTTTATTTAAAACAATACTTTTTAAATTTATATTTATTGACATATAAATGTAATAATTATCATTGAGTATTTAATCAAACCTAAGTTATTTTAATATGGAAATATAATAGATTATTAATTATATGTCTTAATAATTTTTATCAATATATTATGTTGTTTACTTTATTAAAACATAAAAAAAAAATCTATAATTATTATAAAATATTATTATTCTTTATTTTATATAAAAATCCACGTATTAAGTTCTTAACAAATATTATTAATATTCGTCTACAGTAGTGACTCACCTAGGCCACCTGTACAGACTTTGAAACGGAGTTTCTCCATAAAATATACATAAAATCTAATAATAAATAAGTAGTATGAGAAAAATATAATAATAATATTATATTTTTGGCTGAGTAGAATTAGTTATAATTATTATAACAAGCTACGGTGTTTATAAATAGTGCCTTCGACGGGTATTTGGTTTTTAGAGATAACAATGCCGGTCGCCAGTTGAGTGAAACTGCGGGTTGACCGTTTCGTTCATAACATGAAAATATAATGTCATTTATGACTGTTGCGGAGAGTGCTGGAGTGTATAAACAACTGTTTATAGACAGTATTGAAACTGGGTTCAGTTGTACGCCACTGGTTGCTGCACCGCGCAATTGTCACGTCACTGTACGCATTAAGCTGCGTCTTTAAATTTTACTCCGTATCTTATATTATTTTATTAGTTATATTATATATGTATACATAAGTTTAAATGTTCATTCTACCCTACATATTTACCCACAATCCCCCACGGGTCTACAGATTTATTTTGTTTTTATATTTCAAAAATATTTAGTAAAAACCCTTATTCATTGTTGAAAAATTAATTTAATATTTTAAAACGACAAAATAAAAACTTTTAACATTGAGCTCTATACTATTATGTATTTATATCTAAGTTTTAATATAGGTAACTTACATTATAATTTGTCAATTACAATTATTCATATTATTGTTCTTTTAAGCCGGTACTACGAATTAAAAGATGTGGTTGGTAGCTCCCTATATTTTTTTTATAAAACTTAAGTTAAAAGAATCAATTGTTTTATTAAGCGTATATAAATACTTGATAAGAACAATATATCTACAATAAAACGTTTTAATTATATAATTATGAAAAATTATAATTTATGTTTCGATAAAAATAAAAATAAAATTTATCTAAAAACCCTCCAGCACCAAGTATACATTTTGTTTTCAAACAAAATATACGAGTATTTAAAATATAAAAAGTAAAATCCTTGAAAAGTTCGTAGTTGTGTTTTTATATTTATAATATTATAAATAATAAATAATTTCATTAAAAACCTGTCAAACAATATATATATATATATATATACAATATACATACACTGATAGGAGAAAGCGAGAAAAAGTTAAACCGTAAAGATTAAAGTTTCGAGAAAAGTCAGATTTTATTCATTATAAGAATCAAATCGAAAATGAGATAAAATATGCGCGGATCTTGGCAATCGAAAATGAATCGATAAATCTTGCCACATGAACAACAAAATTAATATAATTATACGCTTTATTGAATTTCTGTGACATTCCCCGCAAAATTAAATACGATATAAACTATATTATAAAATATACACGCGACATACATGATTATTATATATTACAATACATTTTGGAATAAATTTTCTGTTCAGTATAAACAATCGCCACAGTATATGCATTACATTACCATTATTTTTTTGTTCTTACAAAAACATACAGTGCATATTATAATGACTAATACTTGCACATTACATTTAATTCTTTAGCTTCTTGATATTGATTATTATGTTAAAAATGATACTTTTATTCATTCCTTACTTTATCAACTATATCGGGATATCGGACGATATTATAAAATACAATGAATAATGTTATTATATTTATGATAAAGGAATCAGCTCCAGTGTACTTGCACAGAACAATACTTTTTTTGTATTACTTTCGAAAACACCCAAACACCATTCAACTATAAAAAACCTATAATACTTACCGTCTTAAATTCAGTGAGTGATTCGCAAAAGTGAGCAGAGATTTTATCGAAATATTAAACAATCAACTATATTCGAAGTATAGATGCTCGTTTCGTCTATAATATATTTAATATAACGATGGATTTTAAGGGGTATCGTGCGAAGGACGCGTATGCCTGCAGTGTATAATATTATTATTATACACTTGGAAGAATCTATAGATGAGTGAGGGTCGACATATAGCTATACGAAATTTGTGATTTGTACAGACAGGTCCTGCCGTTATGATGACGCTGGATGATTATGCCGTCCATCTGTTTTACAGTTATATCGTGAATAAATAATAATAGGTAATATACTCGTACTATACTCAGCAATAGCAGTTTTGATGTTACATATGTATAATAGATGTTTGTATTATAGAACCAAAAACGGAGCTGACCCGATCCCACCACGAATAATGGTATCCGGTCGTGTACCATATACCGTGGTGGTGGACGTTCCATTGCACCGGATATTAGGCAACGAACTTAGTCTAAAACATTATCGTGTCATGACCCTGGCGCCCCCGTATCGTACATGCCTGTACCTCTCTCCCGGCCTAAATCATTCAGCCAACGTAATAAGGTTAAAACATTTATACCTCTCAAAGACCGCGGACACGTGGTTAAATTAGATTCACGTTAATATAAATAAACATAATAATATTATATTTAATTCTAAAATATACGAGCTGGTAAAGTCCGTATACGCAATGTATTTTTTGCCTAAACAGACGCTTTTAAAAACCCGTTTATACCATCAAAAACGAAACAAAAAATGCAGCTAAAACAAGGGTTACATACAACATATATTATTTATAAATGAAAGTTTTTGTTACGATTTCTTTAATTAAAAATGTAGTTGTTTCCGTAAGTTTCCGATATAATAAATATGATATATATAATTGCAAAGTTTATATTATTTATGATTTTGAGCGTAGCTTCTATTGTACAATATATGTATTTTTTTTAAGATAAAATGGTTGAATTTTCAACTTTGAGGATTATTTTGGATAAATGTATAAAAATATAGGATATATTTTATACTTTAGTGAGGTAAAATTACTAGTATTTTTAAAAATAAATCAAATAAACAAAAATAATGAATTTGTACGCCATCTAGTTTTCGAAAAATTCGATTTTCTTTTTTTGGTGTAACTTAAATACCAAATTTAAATACAAAAATAGGAAAAAAAACTTGAAACTTTTACCAAAAGTTCATAAAATTATTATCTATGTATAATACAATTTTAAAAATATTTTATCTCTTCTATTTTACTCTTTTTAAAACATTTATAAGCAATTGAAATTTTCGATTTTTTTTCTCATAAATTCTGATAAAAAATTTTTGAAAGGGTCAAAATATTTGAAAATATAATACTAGGTTTCTAATAAGTTGTTTATTTTCTAATTAAAAAATTAAAAAATGTATAGTAAATTAGTAACAATATTTTTAAATATTTTTTTGTTGTAATATAAAAACAAACAATTGTGTATACTTTAAATTTTCATCAAATTTTTATACTGTCGTCGTAAAGTATATTTTTTTAAATATTTTAATTATTTTTGGTCTATAATATAGGAAAGTACATTATTCAATTTATATTAGTCTTTTTCCGATTAATGTCGATAAAAAATTATTTAAAATTTCTTAAAAAATTCCACATAAGAGATGTTCTTATATTTGTATAATACTTATTAGACACAAATATATATATATAAATTTGAAAGAAATTGCGTATTTTAACAATGAACAACAATGCTAATTATATTTTTTATAATTCCAAAAACATTATTCTTGAGAATTTAAAATGTATATATTATACATAATACTATATACGGAATGACATATTCAGAATACGAACCCAGATTAATTTTAAGATACTGTATATTTATATTATGAATCAATTCATACTGTTTTACGGTATTTGCAGTAAGGTATTATTAACTTAAAATTGAGTTATAATACTATAATATGATATAAATACATGTATAATATTATAATAATTGAATACTTATAAGTTATAATAACTAATGCAATTATTTCCGAAAAAAATTAAATCAAATAACCATAACACTATAAGTAAAATAATACACATTTCTTACTTTAACTTAAGTAACTTGTAGTGTTATAGGCTAATATACCGTTTCCGTTTAGAATCGTTTTTTTTATACAATGATATATTATTAAATTAAAATTTAACACATTCATTATAGTGACGACCTATTTGACACCTAAAGTACAGCTGAGCGATACCCACTTGCCTACCTTTTTTTTATGATACAGCGGTCGATATTAAGTTGACAATGGTATTTTAAATCGCGATGTGTAGTTAGCCTACTACAAGAAAGAAGTTTCATCAGGTTATCACACTACATTATTAATGGAATTAAAAGTTTTAAATCAAATTAACTACAGATAGTAATATACCTACAATGTGTATGGGGACACCATTGCTATTTCGACCGACACAAATTATTCATTTTTAAATTAACTAAGGTTTGGATGTATAAAAACTGTTTAAAATTAAACTGGTAATTACAAAAATGTAACTCTCATTATAAATTCAAAATGTTGTTAATATACATTTCAACGCCTAGCAGTAAATAAAAAGTATATGCATCCATCTGGTGTCGAGAAATGTGAGCGTGAATAAATTAAGCAAAGGCCATAGAAATAAAATTGAGTTCAATGAAAACTTTAACGAATTATATATTAAAAAAAAACGTTTTTATTAAATATATTCGTATAATTATACACCAGCGTTCAATGTACGTCTTATTTGTACGCTATAAAGTAGTGACATTGTTTAAGTCCAGTTTTTATATCACAAATAAATGTAAACCATTTTACAGTAATACCTCTGTATTGGCCATTACGTTACTAATAAGAAATATTTTTAACAGCTATTATAAAATAATATATTGTATAGTATATTGTCAAAAAATAGTTCAATTTACCGTTAAAATAACAGAATAATAATTTTAATATAAATATAATTTAATGTAGTGTACCTAATGGCTTATATAATATGTATTTAATACTCATCACACAAGATGGACGACTACAATACCCAAAACAATTTTGATCTCCAGCATTTCTATTTGTTTTTTTTTATTTCCTAATAAATCACAATAGTAGTGAAACATACCCTAATTCAATATAATTATTAACCTAATTCATTTATACCCACTTACTATTATAATAATACTATATCTGATACTGCGTGGCGTTGTTTGTCATTATATAACTCTATAGTGGATTTATCGTTTTTTTTTTAAATTTAAGCTACCTAAACATATTCTGTACAAAGAATTTTGGGTAATTTTAATTTTAATTAATATAATAATATAAAATACTTAAATTATGCACAATAGCTATTTTATTTTATGTAAACAATGGAAATCCTATACAAACAAAAAATAAAAAAATATTTGTTTTTTGTGAGTCAAAAAATCCCTCGGTTTTATACGGGGTGATTCTTTTATTATTAAACACTCATTATTTGATATTTCGTCAATTATTGACTCTTTTCATTTATTTTTTCAAAATATTTTATTTCATACTTTTCTCAAACTATATGACATTTTTTTTTTCACTGTTTTATCATTTAATACTGAAACCATTATCGACTTTTAATATTCAAGTGGCAACCTATATTTAAAATGTACTAAATTAATAGAGCTATTTTTATGAATTTTAACGTTCAAATAATTATTTTTCATTAATTGTTTAGCGAGATATAGTTTTTCAAAGTTGAGTGGTTTTCAGGTTTTATAATAATTCTTGTTTCATATAATCATATGTAATAAACTCGTTATCGACTATAAATGTAGTGAAGAACTTTGTACCTGTAGTTACCATTTTACCAATGCCTCACAGCCATAATAACCTATAGGACGAACATCTAAAAACCTTTAACCAACAACTTTGAGCAGCTATAACTCACTAATAAAATAAAATAAAAAATAAAAAAAAATAAAAATAATAATTTTAACGTTAAATTCTATAAAAAAAAAATTACCCTATTATTTTATTACATTTTAATTATAGGTTGCCATTTGAAAATCAAAAATTGATAGTGATTTCACTATTAAATATAAGGGTGAAAAAAATAAAATTGTTATATCATTTCAAAAAAGCCTGAAACTAAAAATATTTCAAAAATCAATACTTGAAGAAATAATGAGTGTTTTTAATGATAAAAAAATCACCCTGTATAGTGTCATTTACTTTTCAAAATTAAAAATTAGCTTAGTAATAGTACACATCCTCGGATATTAGACTACCTACGTACAAAATATTAGAACCATGATTGTGATGGACTTAATTATGGATCACTTACACACATATGTTGTATTTTATTAGAAGGAATTTCTTTTAGTTTATTAATACTCAAATTAAAGGAAACGGTAAAAATATTGATTTCTGATGGAAGACATTGTTATTTTATTTCAACATGGATGGCCGTAATTCTATAGTGGCTAACACTAACAGTTGGGTAATTTATTGTAACTATAAATTACCTCGTCTTCCCACTATATTATATTGTTCTTAGATATTTTTATCGTAATACCACTAACAATTTCTTTACGTCCAGTTATTCATTATCTTTTACATTGGTCAAACCTTGGAGTTTATATAGTTGCCTTCATCTCTTCTATGAAGATTTTACGAATGTTCTATTTTAATATATTTATGTGAGTTTTCCATTAATCTTCTTGATAATTATGTAATTGCATGAGATTCATAATACATTTAAATAGCTACTAATATATATATATATATATATATATATAATGATTTAATTATGAATTGTATTAATTTTTGAACACAATTTATAACTAAATAGTTTTTGTTTTGTATAAAGATTAATCATTATTCACGTTACATAAAACATGTAAAATTCAGAGATAAATACTAAACCGGGAATAAATTACATTACTGACTCAAAATATTTAATTCGATGATTAATGTATTTTTAAATTTGGTGAAAAATAATTATCCGTAAAAATGTATTTCTTACGTTATCTTGATTAAATTATACTGGTGTTATTACACAATAGTAAGTTTCGAGGAACTAATTTCTCGATGTAGTACAATGAAATCTGACTTAACGGATACTTGTATATAACGGACACCTCTCAGAAGAAATGACCCAGTTCCGGAAAAAGATATGTACTCGTATTCCAATGTATTTCCATTATTAAAACGGACTCTTTGTATTACGGACACGGGTACTAATATTTTACCCCGGTGATTTCAAAGCGGACAAAAATCTTACATCAAATTTTCATTTTTCATTAAACAGATATGTTTCTAATTTTAATTTTAAATCACTGAAACTTGTCGACAACGGATACTTGTCTATAATGAACAATTATTTTGGTCCGGTGACTGTCCGTTATATACAGGTTCACTGTAATATATTGGGTCTAGACTTACTGTTTGGAACATTTTATGCACGCTCAAAGTAAACTAGTAACTTTTTTCAATAATTCCAAGCCATGTTTATAATACGATAACATAATTGAATGTATTTTATACGTTTTGTATTTATACATTTTTAATTATGTTAAGGAACATAAATATAATGCTATTATAAACGACGATCTATCGAGATAATTATATTATTTGGATACAACTTATATAATTTATGAATAATATTAAATGAATTTTATGTTATTATTGAGTATATTATGAATACAAAATAAAATTCGTTCGATAAAATCACGTATATTTTTTGTTTTCTCAAACATACAATCTCTAAGCCAACTGTATTAATTTGTACACAGACGTACATGTATAATACATATAATATATGTATTAAATATACGATAAATAGGTGCATATATATATATACGTATACATCATTGGTATATAATAAATACTTGATTTCAACAAAAGGGACTCTGAATATAATTTAATTTACTGTATATTACATTATATGTGTACGGGAAATAAATACTATTTACGGTTTTTTTTTCATCCCTTGTATACATGCCGTATTGACATCAACCATGAGTTATAGTCATCGCACAATACTTTATATTATAATATAGTTTTTAATGTATTTGGTCAGTGCTTCAATGTTTACAATATAAGAACACATCGTGATACTATATTGTTTTAAATTAACTTATTTATTTAACTCGACTTCCATTAAAGTTTCACCGTAGCTTCATATCGATTTGTCATGTTCACGGGATTTCCGGGAATAATAAGTATCCCGCTGTTCTTCTTATAAATTATCGTTAATCTAAGACATTTCATCAATATGTATTGATAGTATGGCGCTAAAAGAGTAACAACATATCATTTACATCTTAAATGAATTACATATAAACATATATATTTTGATTTGACCTAATTAAAACTGCAAACATCATATAGATATATAAGAATCCATTTGAAATTAGACTCTCAGTAAAATTAAAAAGTTTAATAAAACGATATTTGTTTCGGTATACCAGTATAATTTATGTATGTATTTTTTCTGTAACAAAAATATACACAACTGAAACAAAATTTATTTATAAAAATGTAACATGTAAAATAAAAACAGAAACACATAATATTACTATACTAGCTTTAACTATAAAACGCAAAAACGTTCATTATTGCCAACAGAGAGTATACCTGCATCTACACATAAAATCATAATTTAAATGTTAAACTGCTTAGAATTAATACCAACTATGCACCAGCTTTGTAATATTTTTATTTTATATTGTTTATAATAGTTACTTAAATTATGAAAAAATAATTATTTAAATATTGAAAATAAAATATATAAAAATTTCGTTTATACAATGATGAATACGTAATTCTACTTTATTATAACAGTTAAGATAATATTTCTATAAAATATAGCATTAATTACATATTCATACAATTTTAAATTTTATACTTTTTAACTTATCATTAGTTTTCAATAAGTATACAAACTTCCAAAGTATAAATTAAAAATACAATCAAGATTTTAATTCGATCAAGCTTTTGTTTTATTTTCATAATTTATTCAACAGTTATTATTTTTAACTAAAAAAAAAAAAAAATGTCTTGATTATAAAATTATACGATTTATTTTTATCTATATATATATTGTATATATTACTATGATTCATTTTTATCTGTGATATTTATATTATACAATGCATGATCTTTGAAGGTAAACTAAAATGTAAACATTGATTTTCAATTTAGTTAATCTTACATTACCGAGTACTGATTAACATTTACTATCCCAGTAAAATTTGATCACATAATTAAAATAATTTAAGGTGTAGAAAAATTTACGAATTTGTATATATTATGAATGCAAATAAATATGTATAATATTATGTTGTTATATTGTTATGCTATCTCGCTAATTTTGTTGTTTAAATTAAACCTTTGTACAATTATTTGATTATCTTTGATGTTTTATCTAAGTAACTATAACACTTTGAAACCGAGGACAAATCGAAATTTAAATCGTCTATTTTCTCAATAGGGTTAGTTAATTAAAGGATACAATAAAAATTCTTTATTAGATATGTAATCGTATATTATTATGACATTAAAAATATACAGAACGCGGTAATAACATTTTTAAATGGATAACGTTTTGATCTATTTTAGTATAGTTTTATCTGCAGATATCTTAAGACGCTTATCATTTAAATTAAGTACTTACCTGCGGGGCTTAAACGGAATTGTGTCAAAATCTTACAATACATGAGTTCACTGCGATAGTTTAAATTATATTGTTATTTGACTTGGATATTAATATTGTTTACTATAAAACTAGTCAATAGTATTATGTAATAATAATATTGTAGAACCAAATTTTAAAAATGTATTATAACTCGGGAACTGTAGGGTCTCTACGTTTTTAGAATTCAATTGTTGATAGCAACGATGGAAACCACATAATTTTTCAACAAACAAACGTAACGAAAGGGTTTTAATTCCGGGGAAAAAATATGATGAAAACAAAATATAATAAGTAACTAACTACCGACCCAAATAAAGTAAAGTTTTAAAATAACTTACAACCAGCACACGAAAGAAAAAACCATAAGATTGATCTATAGAAAACTGAAAACATAAATTCTTTAAACAACATTTCCCTTGTACTAGTAAAATACTCTTACGCAAACGGCCGTATATGAAATCATGATAAAATTCTAAAACCAGCGGAGTACGGCCAATTGTAGCGTTTATTCAACGTAACGTTTCGTCGTAGTATAAAACATTGAAAACCGACAGAACAATAGACACTCAATACGCAGAAGCAGCAGATGTAATATACAGTCAGACTTGGTCGACGCTTTGACAAACTTAAAATAAAAAATCTTCGCAACAAACTACAGTTGATGGCAAAACTAAATTATCAACATCACAATGGCATAAAAATAAAATATCCTTTTGCCGGATTCCCGTGTGTTATTTCGTGAAAATACCAGGAAATGAAATAATATATAAAAAAAATACGAACCGAGAAGCCGAAAACGTTCAAACTCGACATAAAAACGAAACGTATATAATAACGCTGCACACACGTACACAAACCGCGTGGGAGAGCATTTTAAAATATTAAGTTCTGCGTTTTGGCAGTCGTGTGTTGCGTGTGTAATGCCATATACACGATCTTCTACACTTTCAACCATATTATAATACAATATATGTACTAGGATTTCAGTCTCCGTTTTTTCAATCCAATTTCGACCATTCAACCGTATGCTTTATGTTTATATCGTCAAAGTATTTTAATCAGTTTCGAATAAATAATACAACGATAAACAATATACTGCTGGATACACGTAATGCTTTATATAAAATTGTATTTTTTATCTTATTTGTTTTAATTTAATTTTTGAAAATCGTTAATGTACAATATTTATTGGATTGCCAAATATTTTTTTTTTTTTAACCCGGATTTAAAATATGAATATTTATTTATGTTTTTTTACACGAAAATTCTAACTGTTCAATTTTTAAATCAATTTTTTTAACCAATTAAAGTAAAGAATTCTTATTTTCTATTGAATAAAGCTATTTGTAGAGTTTTGAATTCTTAATATTTTATGCACGCAATTTTGCTAGTCTATAATCTTATTTAGTTTTAATTGAATTATGTTTTACATTTAACAATTCAATAGTCGATTCTGCTTATTTATTGTACACAGCAGGTCTTAACGTTTATGTTGCGTTTATTCGACTTCACTATATTAGTCGTATACTTAATGTTTCGTGCCGTTCTTATGTTGTTATAAGAACCTAAACAATAATCCCGTTTCGCGTTCGTCCGCGAGCAATTTAATAAAAACATCTATATAGTTCAACCTGCACTTAAGACACGCAAAACGATATTATTGATCTTCACATAATAAGTTTGTGATTACGTTTGTGGGCAAGACTGATTTTCGCGTAACCAAGATGCTTCTATTTTATGAAATGGAAAACAAAATAAAAACATTGCCACTTACCCGTTTGAAAGTTCACGAAGACAGCGTTTTCCCTATCTCTTAATCGACCGATTCTGGTGAATATTTGCATATTATCTAAATATCTTGACTGTGAACATCAAATAAAAACACGTCGCTTATTTCCTTGATATATACTCATGAGTTAATACTCAATCTTACCTTTTTTCGGATGTGCTAGTCACAGTAGTGATAAAAATACAATATTATTACTGCTCTCATACTCTACTTTTTTTTGTATTTAAAATATTTTTATTTATTTACTATTTCCGGCTGAAAACAATACTCTATTGATATCATCTAATATTAATTTAGGTTTTGGAATCAAATAATGAGAAAAGAAATGTTTCTAAATATTAAAAAAACAATCTATTACCTATTATAGTGACGTGAAGTTGTATAATTAGTGTTGTATATAAATCCTACTTTTTATTTTTTCTATTAATAATGAATGGTTATAATATACATAGAATAATGTACCTACAATAAGTAATTTTGATTACACAATATAAATAATATATAACTAGAATAATAGAATAGGAAAATACTCAGTAGTTCTATCCAACAGATAAATTAGCTGAATACCTACATCAAACTATAATAATATTATTATAACTATTATTGTTTTCAAAAACACAAAATGCACTTTATAAAATTAGTGTAGTCAGTTTTAAATAGATTTTTCCAAGTGGTATTTTAAAAAGGTCGATTTATTAGTTTATTATAATGCGTGGTCTGCGTACCTCGGAATCACAGCAGACATTTTACTTATATAACAGCATTTATTTGCAAGTTAACTGTTGGCTGATGAGCAAGTATGAACAGTTTACGTGTTTGAATTTCAAAATGCTTCGACAGCAATCATCTAATACCGTTTCCTCGTCCATTAGACGAATAAAACACGAAAAATCGAATCACCGCAGTCTGCACAGTCGTTTCGTCGATGCGTCTTCGAAATTCAATCGATCGAGTGACTTTGTTGGGTCGTCGTGCGAGATGAATTCTATCGCTTTTTAACGTATTTTTAGCGTATAAGTAATATAAATCGTAAATCACGAGCAAACCGTATAAACCACATATACGAGAGAACGTTTTTTTCTCACCGGGTACCTAAATAAAAAATACATTATTACGACTTATATATAGTAGGCGATTTTGGAGGACGTCTACTTACGACCCACTTGGAAATATTTCACTATATCAGATATCAACATACTATATACTGTTATTATTCACATCTAGCGTCCATCTAGAATACACTTTTCGACAGATATTAGGCTATATAATATGATACGTAGCTATGCAACCCGAAATAATTAAATTGCCGAAACAAAGTTTTCCGAGTAATCCGTTTAAGAACATAATATATTTATATATATATATAAGTATTATATTCACGAACTTGGCACATATAATCGTTAGACGAGAGTTGAGAAGAGAATATAATATCATACATCCTCTTACGGATATAGGAACACATATACATTTAAGTGTTTGCCGTGCAAAAGTAGCCGTATGCGTAGCCCATGGCGTCTATAATATACATTAACAAAAAACATAACGGAAGTAAAAGTTTAGTTCACCCTCGTTCAGTTCAAGCTTAGTTATAATAAATTATGTAATATTGAAGTGGCTAAATAACTAGCGGGGTGTTCTATCAATTTACATAATATTACATATTGTAATCACCCAAGTGGCCAAGTCCTAATAAGCGACCATCGATGACGACATTTTAGGAAACATCGACCATAATATTATAGGCGTATCTTCGTTCCGCCAACCACTTTTCAATGGCGTCCCGAAGTCTTAATTGTATAGTAGATGGGAGAGCACTTTTAATATTTTAAAATATTAGCTACACTAAGATAATATAAAAACCGTGTTATTAATAATAAAACAAAAGCGTTTATTTTGTTAAATTTAAATATAAGAGGATATGTCTATCAGACGGATGCGTAATAACGATGAAAAAATGAGTAATGTTATATTTCTAATGTACGTGTACATTGAGTTTCTTGATTTTTTTAAAACATTATAATCGCCTCAAGTTTATTGAAATAATTTGACATGGCCATTTTAAAGATCAAATATTTCCAAACAATTTTGGTGTGACTTTTATAGGAAATATTGAATTCAATACAATTTTGTGTTTAATGAATTTTTTAAATAATTTTATTTATTTAATATTATGACTAGTTGTAAATTGAAATATTATTTAAAATAATTAACCTGAACAATAGTGAAAATAACCGATAACAGAAACGATTCGATTTATCGAAATACAACTCCCGAGGCTGTAGTATCTATACTTAATATTGTTCAAAAGTCCAACAATCCCGACGTATCATTTTCAATAAGACATCCGTTATATGGCGCGATGTACAAGCGCGTTTTACAGATGTATGTAAATCGTATAAGATATAATATATTATTACGGAATTTATGTGTACACCACAAAGGTGGAATGACACGTCACATTATAATTTATGTATCATGGTCACGGACATATAAAATATTGCACACAATAAGTTGCTGCAGCAGTCACAGCGCGTGTAGATATTATATTGTTATTACCATCGTATCGGATAAAAAAATAATAAATCGGGCAATATAATAATATTCGACATCGTGTGTTTGACTATACAATAATATTATGCTCTCTCTACTTATATGGTTTTAAATAAATTCTTTACATACAGAGTATTCACAAAGCATACCACCACCATTTGTTTCATAATAATTAATTTATTCAAATTTTCAGTTATACATTAAGACCATATTTTCAAATTCTTGAGATTTTTGAACTGCTTAAAGAATGCCGTGTAGCGATATAAACTTCTGTTTTTCAAATAAACCTCCCCCCCCTTTTTTACTGTAAATTATTTTATGAATATGAATTGAAAATATTAATATACCTAATTCAAAAATTGAACGAGTAGATACTTAGTTATTAAAATTATTTATGCTAACAAGTAAGAATAATAATCCTTAAAAATGGGTGATCAAAAGAATAAAAGTAAAATTGACGTAATATTATATCTAATACTTATAAATAATTATACTTGAACCATTTTTACAAATAAAACATATTGATCGATTAATATTAATAACTAAAATTTATCCAGTACCGTTACTCCTATATTATCTTTCAAATCTATAATCAAGCATCTATTCTTCGTAGTATACAGTTATAAAACTCAAAAACTATTCTAATAGGTACATTGCAAATGTTCATTTAAATTACCCGCTGAATAATCTAAAATCAATTGAAAAATGGGTTCATCATTTGAGAAATAAATGTATGTATTCTCACAAGACATTGTTTAAGTACTAGAAACAAATCTCAAGACTTTGAAAATATAGTACTTAATGTTGAGCTTTATTTTTACCAAAAGAGGAAAAATCTTCTTGGTTAAATATAGATGATATCGCATATTTAAGTTAATTCGACTGATAAATAAGCATTGGTTCATTATTTCATTTGTAATTCCCGTTTCTTGCAGCGAAGCGAAATGAGTTTATTTCAGTTATTATCAATATTGTAAATCTATAAATATAAAATCTTTGAAACTACTTAATTTATTTACGGAATTAAAATGTTTTATTATCAATGGATCTATTTTATATTGAATATTGCGTAATATTTCAGTGATTCTACATATTTTAGTTGCATATTATAGCAGTGTCTAATCAATTATAAATATTAAAAATTATAATGATAAATCGTCTTCATTAAATTCGATATAGTTACTTGTTTCTAATGTTATTAAAAAATTATGTTTTCACGAAGACAAATACTATGTGTTCTACTTTAACGAGAAAATAATCCCTTAAAAATTGACAATAAATCATCTTCAGAATTTTTAATCAAATAGCAGCTATGAAGCATAATATTCTAGATGAATCATTTTTAAAAATAACTGTGTTCCTGACATTTACAAGAATTCATAAATATTTTTTAATTTCATAATTTATGATTAAATTTAAAAAAATAATTTTATCTTTTTATTTTAAATTAAGTTTTTTTCGTAATTTTATTTATAAATTATTCATAGATGTCATGTAAATATAATGTACTTTGTAAATTCAATTCACAACCTCAATTAAAATATAACTTATTAGTATCGGTATGAGATGACTTGCAAGTTGCAGTTATACCATTTTGCTTTTTTTTTTTTTTTTTGAACGATGTCATAATATAATAGCAATAAAGTTATAACATATATAATATGCTGCTATAAATTTTGTCAGCGTGTCGTAGATCGCGCATGACTCCGTATATGTACAATACTATATTATTATATACATGTGGAAGACAAGGCGTTTGTCGGGTAGAGGTATACCTGCATATAGACTTCAGAGGATAAGCGCTTGTGCGTGTGTAATGGGTTTCCTCCGGTCGTACTTTGCAGGTGCAGGACAAAAGCGGAATACCTACGCGTGTGTATTGTGCATGACGTGGAGGAAGGTCGGGGATGGGAATAAAAGGATAAAGAGGAGACGTAAGCTGCGAAGTGGAGACGCGACGAGTGTACCGCGTGGCACAAAAGAGAGAGCGAATTTTTTTTTTCTTTCTCGTTTTTCGTTTCTTATTATCTTGCAGAGACGACGCACACGTTCAAGTGGATAATAGTGTATGTATATATATAATATATATGTATATACAAATATAATGGTAGCAATGGTAGCATTGGTAATAGCGGTAGTGGTAGTATGATACGGCGAGCCGGAGGGTCTGCTTCTGCGTCCTCTCGTGACCGCGTATTATATGTGTGTACGTTTAGGTACACGTATATATGTATATATAATATAAGTATTAATGTTTTTATTGGCTGCGCTTTTTGGCCCGGGGCTTCTAAAATTCCGTTCTCTTCCTCTTATTTTTCCTCCTTGTTTTTATTTTTATTTTTCGCCGACGCCGTAAACGTCATTATTAGTCTGCAACCCAAACCGCATACATATAGGTATAATAATATGTACCTACATACTCGACTACCGGATATTCGTTGTACAACAACAACAATAATAATAATAAAAAACGATAACTATTATATTATCGTTGTATTATTATAAAGTTCTTTATAATTTTTTTTTCGCGTGTAACCGTGTGTATATAGCAAAGTACCCTGAACACCGGGACCGATTCAGTCGTGAAAATACATACACTTAAATGCCGGAATAATGTTAAACCGTTGTACAATGTTATTGTATATACACTAATAAATTACTCAAAAGAACGCAAACTAATTATTAAAGGTCCCGCGACGACTAGATTCTAAGCAACTCCACATGCGTTAAGTCATCATTCATGTCGCTGTGTTAGTCGTAAATTGTCATTACCATGAGAAGTATAATACGGGTATCTTTAACTTAGGTAATTAATTTTACGTACGTGTGCGCACATGTAAACAATATATTCAGTGGTCATGAAAAAAAAAATATTGTATTTATGTATTTATCAACCGAACAAATGGTTTTAGTATCAATAAGTGCGTAAGTCACAACTATCTTGACTCCGATTTTAATTCTAAAAAATAGTCGAATTCACCATAATTTTAAATGCAAGAGAACGACCGAGCCTGCACACTTTTGAAATAATTATTTTTAGTCGATTAATTGTTTTAGTTTTACATTTTTAATCTGCATATTTTATTACAATTCAAGGGAGAAAATTAAAAATGTAGTTTGGTACCCGTTACGGAGGGAATATTTTTCCAGAATGAAACCAGGATAGGCGTTACGACTTACTGTTGGAATTAGAATGAATAGATTTTGACTGAAAAAAAAAACGATTATCCAGAGAATAATAATATGGGGCCTTAAGTGTTTAGGACATTAAATGCACACAAAAAATAAACCAAATCTCTATCTTACACTGTGTCATAATAGGTGTATATTATATTATTATACATTATTGATTTGTATGTCACTATGTCATCTTCTTCTCAACACACGCACTCGCCAACTGCGAGAATAACAATACTGGTAATATATTGTGCATGAATCGATTGTCGATAAAAATTCCCTCTATATGTACACGGTGATATCAATATTATCCATTTATCACTGTAGGTATAGTAATATATTTATACTGAATGCCAGCTATATCTTAAAATAATATGTCTTTCGATCATATTTCCATTTACTTTTCTTTTTGTTTAACGTGTAGATATATATTTTTTTTTATTAAAGAAAACCCAACAGGCTTTGTTGAAGCTCAGTTTCAGATATTATGCTCAGTTGGTTTTTTTTTTATTATTATTACTACGTAATGGATTATGGAAATTAAAAAAAAAAAGTGTAATTTATTTGAATTGTCATTTAAATGAAGTCAACGAAATTTTAGTTATGGGATTAATATAATACGCCCAAAAAAATGTTATTGTCTTTAATAATAATAATAATGATAAAATTAAATATAGAAATAAATAATGAACAAATAAAATTCTAAAATTCTAGATTAAAATTAAATTTTTTTTTTTCATAAAACGATTTATACTGAATATTTTTCTAAGAATTTGGACATAGAAAATTTTATTGATAATCAAATAATAGTATGTTACCATAACATTTTTTACAAATTTGGATTGACAGCTAGTATTTTAATGTAATTAAAAATTCCTTATCAACGTATGCCTCGGTTGCATTGAAATAATTTCTAAACTAAATTCAAAAATTGTCAATAGAACCAATGACTATATTATGTAGACGTTGAATTTCTAAAATTCGGGATTCATGTACATTACAATAGTTTTAGTTGGATAAAAGTCAATAAATTTTAATTATATCATTAGTATTACTTTATTTTATAGACTTTTCCTAATATTTAGGATGCTGCACGATTTATGGTACTAAGATATATAAAAAATAAAATAATAATTACACGTTATTACTTTAATTTGAACCATTAAAACGAGTATACATGTAATTAAATTATATATCTATTATAGATTGTACCATCATAATGCGTAGTATTTAATCTAGCTTCTAAGTTCTGTACGTATAATAATCAAAAACTATACCTTATTGTTTCAAAATATATTTATTTGTTATTTATTGATTCCGTTGTAAAAGTAATTATTTTTAAAATAACTTTATATTGAATTCCGTTAGACGAACGTTATTGATTTTTCCCCTCAAAATAATTCTCGTTTAAGATCGTTTACGTTTTTATTCTGTATGTAAGATTGTTTATCGCTTTCGAAATAGCCCAAATCAGCTAAACTTGACAACAGCTTTTTGTGTTATAATTTATTTAACAACAATGTATATAAAATATATAAATATACATAGGTACTTGTATATAGTATACAGTAAAAGTTAAAAAAAAATGTTATGTGCACTTCACTTGTACATACAAGAGGGATTATTTTGTATACATATTTTTTTCTTTGAATTGTATTCGATTAATTCTCTCGAAATATAAATTGTTACTTAAATGAAAAATAAACAACGCACTACTTTAAAATAATAACAATACACTTATTGTTTTGTAATTCGATGGAAAATATATAGTCTATTGATGCACGAATCATTGTATATACAATTTCGCATAAAACCTGTCTTTGTGCAAACTTTGTGTTCAGTGCGGCAGGGCGTAGAACGTCGAAAGAACAAACTAATGGAATTAACGGCGATAAACGGACCATTTTTCTTTCAAATTAGAGCTAAACATGAAATATTTAATTTGGTAACGGATTAGAACCGTCACGACAGGGTGGATTTTACATCTAATATAATAAATTGTTTGGTATAATATCATATCTAATTATTATTATTATTGTTTTTGTTGTTAGAGAAATGAAAGTACACAATAGTATTGCGTCATGGGCGTTGGTAGCGTTGTATTTTGTCGTTCCGTATATTGTTATATAGCCATTCAAGGATTTAATTTTCCGACGTAATTCTATATTGTTTAACGAATGCTTTTATATATTTATATCACTGCAGGCGACTATGAACAAATAATAATTTCAATCATATTAATATAATTATTATATATGTATTATAGGTACTTTTGAATATAAAAATGAAACATGTATTTCTATGAATTTCAATTATCTTAAAAATTTCTAAAATATTCAAGTCCAATTTCCTAAATCTTAAGTTGTAAAAACCAATTGCTGGTCCGTTTTGCTCGGAATCTGTATTCGCAGTGCAGTACCTCTGAAAAATTGACTTCAGATCGGATGATATATTATATTATCCATAGAAGTATTTACTAGAAAATTATAATAATTTTTCTCTTATCCGTCCGAATTGCTTAACTAAATATTATGATATATTTAATAATAAATACATTATGGGCGCATAGGTAGATATAATATTAGATACGTGAATACAATTATGTTCTATTGGAGCATAAAAATAAATACGGTAAACGGGATTTTTGTGTGATGTCTAACATCATATGGCCACAAATTCAAATATTTTCGTAAAATTTAAAGTTACCGGTTTCAATTGTGAACTTATTATTATTATATATGTGTGTATGCAGCTTTAAACTAACATAAAGTTGTATTTTTACCGATTGATGAGGGTTCCAATACATTTTTTACTAGTTCAAATTTACCTAAATTATATACATTTCAAATAACAATGTAAAAATACAGCTCGCCTAAAATAATTAATTACCGATAAACAAATTATTTTTTTGAATAAATGGGCGTATATCGATTGCGCTATGTATCGACTCCGCCGAATTTTTTTATTTATTGATTCCGCTGGATAACAATTCTCTGAATATTTGTAAATTTTTTATTTTAATAATAACAATATTTAATACGCTTACATTAATATAAAATTAATTTGCAGTTCACTCATAATAAAATTAAATTGCTGAAGTAGAGCATTAAATGAACATATATATATTTATACATATAACTATAAAATATACGTAGCTATTGGATATTATCGCGTCGATTTTCATATATCTTCAATATAATCTATATAGTTGTATTGATAAGTGACAAATTTTATTGTATGTATGTACATTGGTATTAATAAAATAAACAACTTAAACATTGTCGTCCACAACGGAAAATATAACACAATTAGACATATATTATGACAAAAAAAGCAATTAAGTACTAAGTGAAGTTTATTAAAATAGTAAAATAATATAATTGAAATACATAGTTTTTTTACAAAATGTATTACAATTTATTTATGTAACGCCAAAAAGGCAAAAATAGTACAGTAAAAATAAAAAATAATAATTAGTGTATTGTAGTGTTACGTTGATTCACTTTTTAGAGTAATGGTTTAATGCCAGTTTTATATACTTAAATCTATTGATTTTTTTATTTAAATAATCGTCAAAAATTGTTGCTATATACATTTTTTTATTTTTATAAATAATTTCAAATTAAATTGTTACGAATGAACTGTAAATTAATTTTATATTAATGTAAGCATTTTATATTTTGTTATTATTAAAATAAATGACTTACAAGTGTTCAGTGGATTGAAAACCGGCGGAATCAATATATAAAAAAGTTCAGCGGAATTGATAGCCGGCGGAATCAATATAGAAAAATATTGGGCAGAATTGATATTAAAATGGCGGAATTGATAAATTCCCTCCTTAAAATTACATATTATAAATTCACCATTAATAATTTTTTCGCGGTATGAGTAAGTTAATATTTTTTTTATTATCAATTAAATAATTATTTCAACGTACCTACATAATCTTTAAATAGTGTTACCCATTTACAATAAAGTTAATCTTTGCAGATAACTTATCAAAACTATTGTTAGTAGTAACTTTTCAGATCATCGTTTCTCCATGTTTATGAGTTATATTGTATGTTAATATCTAAATCTAAGCTAAACTTTATATTATTATTATTAATCCAGCATATATTTATATATTTAATATATAATCATATTATAATATATATTCTACTAAACTTATAATTCACATAATATATAATATAATTTCTAAGTATTAATGATTCAGTAGTAATCATTTGACGACATAATTAATTAGTGTAATATATCGGGTTCCAACACTTCGTTTAAACTACTGTATTCGTTATACACGCCCGCTAACCACTGTAATATAATATAGTATTATATTATAATCCTCTAATCGGTAGAGCCCGCGTACTCGTTTTGCAGACTTAACATTATTATTTAAATACGTCACGGAGAAGGTAAATATTAATAATAATTTAATTTGAATTTAAAAATGTTTTTATAAATTAAACTTGATAACTTAAATCTCATTTATAACTATTTTTCGAACTTATGTGCGACCAAAATTTACAGGTATCTATATGACAAAAATTAATAAAACAATAAATCATTGCTAAAGATACTTTTTCGATATGATATTATATAATACATGAATTATCAACGTTGAAAATGTTCAAGTGTTTGTATGATATATACAATTAAATAACGCCATAGTGTAAAAATGGAAGAAAAACTATGGAAATATAGAAATGTATAGACGTATAGTTTCCGTAGACATAATAATAACAAAAATGGTACATACAGCCATACAGGTTTCAGCAGTAGGTTCCGATGATTTAAAGAGTACGCAAATTTAATGTTCCTGTTGGAGGTAGTATTCCTTCGTGGAATTCAATTTCAGATTGCTAACTTAGAATTTATTACTACTGTGTAAAACCAGACATTATAAATTTAAATCTAGCAACAAACAAGTTTATCTTATCTATTTCAGTCCAAAAATACAGCACTCTTAAAATCATCAGTACCCACTACCGTACAATATGATTTACATATATTTTTTTTACAAAATATTTTAATTTCTTTGACCTTATAAAGTAAGCGTATATATTGTTATGATATATTTTATGTTATGTTCATATACATAGTATGATACGTCGAATCAAGACTGTTTTTATATCGTATCTATCTAATCCAACTGAACGGCACTTGAACGATTTATGTCGTTGTGCTTATGCATTTTATGAATCGTTCCGTATGTCATACTCTATAAATAATTGTTAACATGATAACCCACGAAATCATACTCACTATTATAATGTTGTCATTCATGATAATAATATTATGTTCAATATTTTACGTTTCAGGAATATTGAGCTCTGTATAGGCACATATGTGACAGTGTGCGTGTTGTTGATTTAATATAGCAATTGTTTACCTGTTTATCAGATTTATTTTATTTATGTAAAAAAACGATTCGGTGCTGTGTGGTTCCTAAACGCACGTACGAGATAAGACCCAGAAAATTTTTTATTCCAATACGGTTACATATTTCACGTATTGGCGGCAGCGAAAAACTCTATAAATTTATAATTTCATATACGTCTTATCGTAGAAATAAGATGCGTAACACAGCATGATTGTAGCTCATCCCCATTTATTTCTTCAATAAAGTAATTATTCAAAATATAATTTTTGCAATTGTTAAATATACTTAAAAATTATATTTTCAAGTTCCTGATATTTTGTTGTACTACTTAAAGAATTTTATGTGCAAATACAAACTTCTATTTTTCAAATTTCAACCTCTCTCTTTTCTAATGTAAATTATTTAGCGGGTAATTTATCTGAACATTCTTACGTATAAAAAACAAATTCAGTAGTTTTTGAGTTACTTAAGTTTGTGAACTAAGAATAAAAGATCCATGACAATAGGTTTTGTAGATATAGTAATAGTTATTTGAACATTTTAATGATTGATTTTATTCTGTAAATATTTATAATTTGTAAATACTATAGATTCAATATTGTATCTATTTTTTGCTTTTATAAAACGATTTGTATGGACTATTATCTTTATAATATTATGATACTTTTTATAACTGAAAAACTACTTGAGTTTTTAATTAGATACACCAAAATTTTTATAAAAAAAAAAGCATCTATCAAGTAATTACAGTATAAAAAGTGTGTTATCACTTGAAAAATAAAAGTTTGTATCGGCATAGGATACTCCTTAAGTACTACTAACAATTTTAAAAAACTTAATCTTAGTCACCCATCTGTATATAATTTCAGGTTATAATATATTTTTTATAGTTAGTCATAATACGGTAGTTGTTAAGAATATTGATAAATTTGCATTTTTTCACTGTTGTTTTAACATTTTATTTATCCCATACCGAAATAATTCAAAAAGAAAATAATGTCACGTTTCCATACATTAATACTATCTTTAAATTGTATCTCGTAAAGGCAATTAATAAACATTATTATATTAGTATCTCACATAATATTTGTTATTTTTATTTTATGAACTTTTATCTCTAACAACGTAACAATAATAACACAAATAAAAACATACTCTTTGATGAAAATTTCGCATTTACTTACATAGTAATATCATTAGGTTTTATTCATAAAACCTTATGATCACCTATTTTCACAACACTATAGAAGGCGGCTTAGTGGGAGATCCATGAACATTAGTCGGCAAAAAAAAAGGAAAAAAGTCCTTACAGAAAAATGTATAACCGCGAAAAAAGCTTTTATTCCCTTTAATTACTCGAGAGGCAAATTTAATTAATATACGCGTTCACACGTGCAGTGGTATTTCGAAAAAAAAAACGTTTTTGCAATGAACTCATTGCAGCGCAATGTATTCTAATTGTATAGCTCTGCGATCAAGTGCAGCTCTCGAAATGACACTCGTCGTGACGACAGTGTGGTTATGAGTGGACGAAAAAAGATTTCTTAGAGATAACATCAGCTCTGCGGTGTGCATATTTAAAGCATGCAAGTTTGTTGTTTTAAATAGGGTTAATTATCATTTCCCCCTTCCCCGCGAAGTATGAAATGGAAAAAAAATATACGGGAAAAAGTACAAACGTTTTTGGCATATCTTGTTATGGTTCTGACGAGATGAAAGGAAATATTAATTGGTTCAACACCGAATCAGTTTCTCTATATTATGTCGTACATATATATACGTATAATAATATTATGAAGGTCATCGCGGTGTTACTAAGTTTAATATCAAAAATTATCATTGAAGCAAATGTTCCATAATGATGTAACATGTAAGTACGATTATGATTACATGCGCGAATTACAGTTATTTCTTTGCAAAAATAATAATATTCGTAAGTAAGCAAATATACTGCAACAGCGTGAGTATAAGCCACTCGAATTTCGATCTTGTTAATAATATTATAATATAAAGCCTTCACAGTTATAACAATATTATATTATTGTTATACTATTTTATGGTTGTTAAGTAAAAATACATTTATAAGTACTATTATAATAACATATTATATCATTTTACGTCATTATTTAGTAATATGGTAAATAAAATCTGTCTCGAGACGCTTCCTTAACTGGTATTGGAAAATAGTATTATATTCTTATTTCATTTCACGTGGATAAAATAAATAATTGTTGGTCTGAATAATTTCGAAACTCAGACACCTTATCCGGTGTAATATACTGAGATGGTTTTGTAAACGATTTAAGTATTACATTCTCGTATTTAGATCTTAAAATTAATTATGCACGTATTAACTATAAACCCACACGATGACGCGGTAACCGATGAAAGGTGCGTTTGCTTGCTGTAGCCTAGAAAATGAGAATGGAGATTCGATCATCTTCTACAAACCAGCATACTACAAGATTAGAATACCTCAGAATTGTAATATTGACAATCAAACGAGTGGTTGAGACATTAGATCAATATTACATACTGCATACTTACCTAAAATATTCTAAGGTCTAATCAAATATCATCATAATACATACGAATAACGATTTCGACTCTGTGTCGAATTAGAAATCGTGAAGTAGGCACCTAAACTCTCAGGGTATCTATATACATATGAGTACACGACGTAGTATTATACAAATTGTAGTGTAAATTTGTGTTACTGTTTACTACGTACATAACATAATAATATTATGTAAATCCTCGTATTGTCATCTGACTTACATTGTCGTGTTCGTTTACCATAAGATGCGTCGACGGAATAATCTAAAATCTAAACAAATTATTATATGTACTTTACATAATGCACTTTTGACCTACGGCAAACTACTGTGGTTGTAGTTCTTGAACGCACAAATAATATAATTATTCGTTTTATTTTTTACGAATAAAATAAAATCCTCTACCCTTATCAATTATTATTATAATAGTTAATTTAATGTGTTAAGTGATGCGCCCTATTGATGCAGTGATAACGATTTATTTATAAACCCACGTAAGGCGTACTTATTATTAATTTTATTGCTCGCATGATGTCCGTGATAAATGACACTGAATGGAACTAATTTACATAGATAAAAACACGTGAAACTTAGTTTCATAACAATTGTCGTAATAAATTAAGTAAAACAAACCGTAATTACTTAATGTTATAATAATAATAACAATATTATATTATAATGAGTTTTTGGATCAAAAATAATTTTATATAATAAAACCAATCGGTTCACGGTTTTAGGAATACGGAAATTGTATTAATGAACATTATATGGGATTGTATCGTATGCACATACCTCCATATCTCGAGGCTATTAAAAATGCCTTTATAAATTAACCATTTACAATCTCGTTAAATTAAGACTATTATAAAACCTAACCAACGTTCCTAAGGGAAACAAAACAGAGGGAGATTATAACATAATTTCTTTAAAAATGAAAATTGCTAATAAAGGTTTGCAAAAAAAAACTAATTTTAAATTACGTAAACATTTTAAATAAAAAAACTTGAAAAGGGAATCGGTATCACGAGGTACGTAGATAAATGATAAAAATTATTCATAATAAAAAGGTATAATAGCAAGTATTTAAACATTGTTCTTCCTTCAATATTTCGGCGTGTACTATTATAATTCAATTTAACGTTTTTAATTAAAAGCTATACAACGTACATACAACTACATCAAATCGTAAAGCCTAACGTTTGATAAATACTCAAATATTTTCTTGGTGCATTAAATGCCACTTTAACGTTCGATATTTAATAATAAATTAATAAAATCAATTTCACTTCGATTTTCTCAGCAGTACCTACCATCAACATCCGTGCTTACAAAAATTATAATTATTATTATCAATTAAATTACGTATCGCATGATAGTCATACTTTTAATAAGCAATTTCAATACATCGTCATGATTTTTATATTTTTTACAATTGTTTAGGATATCAACTTTTGGAGAAAATAATGAGAACCTATAATTGACAATTATTTTACCAACATCTTATGAAGATAGTTTTTTTAATATATTTAAAGATATAACCACAAATCAATGAAAAATTAAAAGCAAAGTAAATACTTATAAGTTATAACTAATGAACTTGTCCAAACTTAACTTTCATTATCGAAATATTTTTTTCCAATTTAGAATATGAAATTCAAAATGTATATAATTATTCAAAAAAGTAAAAAATAAATATTTATAACGACAATACGTGTTTTTTTGTGACGATGAAAAATTATATAAAAAATATTTTCAAAACCAAAAATTTATATATTTATAATAATATATTATATACATATAAAAATTTATTATATCATATTTTATATCATGAAATGGCTATAACGTAAATTATGAATCGTGTATATTAAAAAATCAATTAATTTTATTAATTCTACATACATGAATAAATTACTATGAATTAAATTATATTTTTTTAACATTATTTCCGAAACAAATGAGGCTGGTTATTTATTTGTGGTTATTCGTTTGTTAAAAAATAAAAACAACAATATACATATTATAGCCACAAAGGGCTACTTTGTATGTGAATTTGAAATCTATTTCCTTTAAAGTTACATTTTCTATCATATGTTGATAAAATAAATGTTTATATTACAATATTATGATGTGCGTGTTTATTGAAGAAGAATAATATTTGAAATTCTCCAGTCAAAAGGATAAAAATTACAAACCCAAAATCAGAATTTCGCTGTCGCGTCACGCAATAACATTTTGGCGGGTACATTATCGTTTCAATACACAGAATGGCATTATATAACAGCCAATTGTTATCTGCATCTCAGAAAATTTCGTTATCAGTTTAGTTCGAACAATTGTTGAAGATAAATGCGGTGAAACACCAAAGGAATTATAATATAACAACAACAATAAATTCTACTCGATGATATAATACTTTATTATATTTTATTAACACTGATTTTATTACATTTTTATTAAAGCCTATGATATTAAACATTATTTTATTTTTTTTATTCAATATTCTATCGAATTGCTGACAACGGTAGGCAGCTTGCGTATAATTTGTATTGTATATAAAATATGGCACACCTAGTCATTACTGTTGTTGTAGCAATGTAGCGTGTAGTCTTTAATATTTTGTTGAATTTTGTTGAATGTTATTTTAGCATTGTAGCATTGATTTTTACGCTATCTAGCACATGATTGTGTCCCATATATATTTTGTTACTTTGTTTATACAAAATATAAAATGATAAATTATTTTTAAAATAAAAAAATAAAAAAAATCATATATATATATATATATATATATATATATAGGTATAGCTAACACGTTCATTTTTTTTACTATTCAGTTTTAAAATATTTTTTTGTTTTTACATAATTTTATCTTGTATTGTATACGTTCGTCCTCGATTTTTTATGGACAAATCCATTGAGAAAAGAACTGTGGTCTTGTTCTTGTTAATTTTTTATAAATTTCATATATTTTGTGTATAAATAATATTATATAATATAATCTATATTATATATATATATATATATATATAGTGTACCTAGAGTATTTAACAGATTATAGCTAAATTCTGATACAGGCAATACTAAAAAATTATCATATGACATAATATTATATTACATTATACCTAATGACTCGATGACCTATCCCATTATTTATTTAGAATACAATATTATTATTTATTTCGTATATAACTGTCACGCGTCTAAATAACCGCGTCCATTCGACATAGTACTATAATAGAGAGATACTCAGGGCTTGTGTTTTTCCACTTCGTCCTCGTGACTAAAACATAATACAAAAGCGGACCATCTCCCATCACTCAGTATAATACGTAAAACGCGTAGTTCTGTAACCTTACCCTTTCCGGGTGAATATATGTATGTATATATATGTATGAACTGACGTCTCTCTTCCGCCTCGTCATCGACCTCCTCTACCCGTCAACCACTACTCATCCCCAGGACGGTCATGTCGCACGCCCACGATATTTGCAATAATGCAGGATAAAACACGCGGTAATCCTAAAACGATCGTGCGCACAGACCTAATATTATTATTACACATGAATATGCATGAACGATAGCGGCCGCACGGTTTAAAAGGTAATTCCGTTCGTATACATGGGGGGAGGGATATTATATAAAAGCCGTACGTGTAACGTTTTAGGTTAGTTTTTCCAGTGATAGGCAGGTGTGACGATGGACGGGGTGGTGGACTGGAGGGTGTAACTTTGTGGAAAACTATAACAGCAAATCGTAAACCCTCGTCCTTCATCCCTTTAGCGTACATCCAAGTGGACGAGCGGTGCGTGTGCCGAAAACCCGAGGTACCTCTATCCCGCCCTACCCGTACTCTAGCCAATCGTTCTCCGATCACTTATCGGTGATTCTTCTCTAAAGTGAGTGTGCCGAAGACACGCGACGACGATCCGTTGACATACACATTAACCCTGCTGCCAAACCCGTATCAGCCGCATAAAATGTCACTCGACTTCTATATAAGAGTATGTGTACAATGTACATACGTATATATATATACGTTATTGTTAAGAGACAGAGTTTGTTTACATAATATACTCTATTTTTATATAATGCTCTTCCTCCGTATGGCTGGAAAACTAAACAGCAGCAATGGCGCTCGCTCCTTCGGAATTTCTCGTCCACACTATATAAAATAATATTATATGTCAATTCTCAAATATTGTAACATCACTAAATCTTATCTAACCTTTTCAACGGGACGGAAGTAGATGAACTCTGCCACAACTTACGTCGTATAGAAACTGACGGGTTTTTTTTTTTTTTTTATCATTCGTGTTCTTCAGCTGTCTTGCGCAGCTATGGAAAACGTCTCAAATAATATAATAACACGACACGTGCATCACAAATATCCTAAATATTGTTTTTAAATCACGTATGTATCGTTTTGTGTGAACTTTTTTAACACCACCAAGTTTTTGATTTAAAACAGGAAAAACAGAGCGCTGTATCTCCCTTCTCTTCTCATCCTAGTCGTCGTCACCCGACCCCGTAATCGTATTCATTTTTCTCCCCTCCCGCGAAAACATCGTACTTTACACAGTTACACGGTGTTTTTTTCTCCCAGTCGCTCGTTTATTATAATACACAAAAGATTGACTGAACAAAACTTGTAAAAACAACATAAATCGTAATCTTTTATTTTATTCGTTCTATTTGTTTTGTTATTTTTTTCGTTTTTAGAGTACCTCTATATATGTATTCATATTTTTCTGTTTTGTACACGCTGAAGGCTAATTTTCTTTCCAAACCACTGTTGTACCGAACTGCAGCCGTTATTATTATTATTTTTATTATTATGTTATGATAACATTTTGTTTCGCAATTTATGTTTATAAATACTGTTATATATAATATATATATATATATAGTTTGTCATATCTGGATTTTTCCTTTCCACTATATGTGTATATTATAATATATATAACATTATAATATTACTCTTTGATGTACTATTTTTTTTCTATAACGTGGTAGATGAATATTTCCACGCTTCTTCGTGTTTTGTTCGTACTTAATTTAAACGTTCTTTGTGCGTTATCGTTATTATTATTAGTATTATTTTATGTTAACTCAATGTACAGTAAAATACATTTAAGTAAGTAGGTCTGTTCCAAATATCTTGCTGAATCATGAAATTCATACTATTTTTCTAATTTTATTAAATTAATCATTAACATACATTTTGCAATGTTAATAAACGCACCTATAAAAAAATAGATTATATTTTATACTATGTACTATAGTTCACCAAGAATACTCACCTGCATTTTTTCCTATAATTCGATTAGTTATTCAAAATCTGATTTTAGAAATCTTTAAATATACCTAAACAGTATAATATTTTATATACTTGATAATTTGTGTGCTACTTAAGATGTGTTTTGTGAAATATATTATGTGTAAATATTAATATCTAATTATTATAGCTATCTACTAAAACCGATTAAATATCTAATAACGCCAAATCTTCCTATTTTATTAAATTTCTCATATTACTTTTTTTTTATAAATATAAACAATATATCCAATGTTTTCGCTTTTAGACATTGCGGAAAATACATTTATAATATTATATTCAGTGAAAAATAACTTAAGATTTCTTATACAAATCTAATATTTACTTGAGTAAACTATCCATGTATATATATATATATATATATATATATATATATATATATATATATGTCTTACAAAATTAGAGAGAGACCACATGCTTAGTGAATAACCCTGTATAGTATATATTTACTTCATTTTAACATGCAATTTATTCAAGCTTGTGAATAAAAATAGAAATAAGAATAACAAATTTGCATTATATATCTTAAACGTTGGTAATTTATTCGTACTAGGTACCTATGTATTCAATCATCGTCTGAAACACTTGTGGTAGACTTGAATACATTTTTCAACTTTATTTGTTAATATTTAATTATTTATAAAAATGTTATTCTAAAATGATGACTTAAATATTTTAAAGATATACTCTCTTAAAAATAAAAAAAAATAGGTCTAGAACAGATGTATTAAATATTATAATACGAGTTGTTTTATTACATTTGAATTTAATGATATTGAATTTTTATTTAACGAATACGATGCTACAATATTGAAGTATCACGATTAATTTGTTTTACACTACCATTGTTTGCTTTTTTTACACATAACTTGTTTATTTATATTTGCTGTTCAAACTAATATTATTGTATTTCTGTTATTGATTTTTATTGTGTATTTGAGTAGGTATTTAAGGAGAAAAAGATAAATGTAAATGTGTTGTACATAAGATAACTCCTAGGCCTCCAAACGAGTTTAAACTTAGTGAGGCCTAGTAATATTTACTGATATTAAAAATAAAAAAAATAAAAAAAATTATAACTTTTCGCATTTTAAAAATAATATAATATATATTATATATGATAATATTTTTTTATATAAAAAAAAATGTTTTATTTTTATTTTTTGATAAATATTTATTATATTATTTATTCTTTGATCAACTTTTAAATTAGGTTTTAAATAATTTGCCACAACTGTGTCTAATAACATGACAATGGATTCATTACGTATGCAATTTTATAGGTTATTGTGGTATGGCTGAAACATTTACTCACTACCGTTGTCACATAATTAGAATTCCGTGAACTTTCTATCTTTCGTGTGCTCACATGGATAATTGACACATCATTACAGTCATCATAGCGAGTTAATATAATATTATTATTGTTATTATTCCATTTTGTTTGTGCCGATAACAGTGTGAGGAGAATACCATTGGAAAGCCGCTACGCTGTAATGTACTGAAATTGTCTATACAATGCGCCGATCAAAGGATATAATCTATATTACTCATTAGTCATTATATCATTATGGTTTCCTATGTATGACACGATGTGGTTTCGACTATATTTTAATTTTCTATTCCTAATAATATTATCCAATCATATGACTGTATAATATGTATATTTATTTTAGATACAAAAAATGCTTAAATCTTGTTCAAAATATAATAATATTAATAATAAGTATTTATATAAATAATTTTAATTATAAAATGTAAACTTTAAATAATGTATAAATACTTATTATTACTATAATTATTTTTTGAACAAGATATAAGTATTTTATACTTGTTTTACTCCACTCTAAGCCTCAATAATAATTGTATCTATACTCTATATTTATTATATTACCCAGAATAATCATTGTTTACGATACATTATTATTATTTTAATGAAATGCACATGACATAATCAATCACAGTATGACTTCCGCTACGAAATCAAAATATATTTCTATATCATTTACTCGAACCAATCTTCGTGTAACCAATCCCGTAAATACTACATCTACGATAATTGATTTTGTATCCATCTCGTTTACGCAGAATGAATTACTCGTCCGTGAAAGACAAACAAACGTATGCTGTACTGTGTACGAATAATAATATATTTAGAACGTTATGTTGAGTACAAATATTTGTTATTTATATTTAATCATCGTTTATACTGTGAAATAGAAGATTTTTTTTCTGTTATACATCTGTACTAGATTTCAGTATAAATTCACAAAATTAGGATTACCCGTAATTAAAACATAATATTATGTAATAAAAATTATGTATTCTGTCTTACAAAAAAAAAAGTAAACATGTGATAATGCAAAATAATCATAAGATATATTTTTTTTTATAATGTAAAAAAAAATTAAAAATATGTCAATAAAAATTGTTATTTGCGAAAACGTTAATATAGTTTTTGAGATAATTAATGTTCAAATTTAAAATATTCTTCTTGTATAAATATTTATAGTTGTTTAGTTGATCCATTAAATCTGTTTAAATATACGCAGTTCAGTATATTTCAAAGTTGCAGTACCACATTTTAATGTAAAATAGTTAGACCAAAAGTATATGCATTACATAATTTTTGTATATCATTTTCAACAACGATACCATAATATTAATAATAGATTGTGTACCATAATATCATAATATATAGAATACAATATGAGTGTAAATAAATAAAAATTATGCTTTATATACATTTAGGGATTGGTTGGTACAATAAAAAGTTAACAAATTCTACAACATATTTATTATTTTGGACAAATTGTTATATCAAAATTATTATATTATTAGTAAAATGTGCATATACCTCGATAAATTGATAAATTGTACTAATATGTACTTATAAATTAAAAATAATTATTGACAGTAATGTAACAATGTAACAATCAATAAATTGTAATTTATTATTTTTTTATTACTTTTGGAAACGTATAATATATATTTCATTCGTGTAAAAATGTCATGTAATTCGACACATTGAATATTTTCTGAATATCTTCAATAATCGTATTTCTCTTTAAATTTTTAAAGATTATTATGGACTTTCATTAAAATATACATTACAAAGAAACAAAATATATAAAGCACTCATGCTTACACTGTCTGCCACGACCTTTGTTTAAATCGAAATAATTCGAAACAATGGAATATATGCATATAACACAACGTGGTATAAACTACTCCTGATTCCATTTTGAACTTGAGCATTCAACTTAAGTGTGTGGTAAAATCCTCTTAAATTAGGACAATTCAAGTATTTTAATCCATCTAACTCACTCTGGATCACTAACAACCACTCACTGGTATGTTAATAATCACACACTGTTACATAATTACTGTAAATTCCAAACAATTACTTTTCCGGCATTATATATAGCATGCACCGCATCCTGCAGTAGGTATATAATATATATATATTGTATTGCTTCGGATAATGCCGTAACTGACTAGTTTCTACGTTTGTTTCGTCAATGTTCTTAGCGTTTCCACCTTAACTCGATTCATATTTTTTTATAATATGTATATTTGATAATTTAATAAAAATCAAACCACTATAACAATATTCGAACTCAAGTTGAAGGATAACTGATCTAATATTAGGCCATCTGCTATTTGGATAACATTTTCATAACTTTTTGACACCACAGATATTGGTAATAAGCCCGATTTGTCGAAAAACAGTAATATTCAACTACCAAAATACCTAACTAGTTTAAAATATCAAAATACCAATATTTCTGTATCAATAAATTATAAGACCTGTTTTTGTGATTACGTACTGCACATTAGTATATAGTATATAAGTACTATAAAATATAAAGTGTGTGCTTCTTGTCTAATTTGTTCGATTTTGTAACTTTTAATTCGACGGACGCTTATTCTGAATTTACTTTACGGAGTATGCGGAAAAGACGATTTTTAATGTAAACAAAATCAATTACGTTTTTAAAACTGTACTGCAGGTAAACTAAATAATAAGAAAAACAATAAAAAGTTATAATTTCATTAAGTCAGCCAGTTGGTGAAATAGGACAATAGGTGGGGGTGTCTATTTGCAAATTAATTTTTCCGGTCAGCCAACGACTGCCTCTATCTCTATTTATTTGTCTCTCTGTTACTCTGAATCTGTTTTTATCTGCCTCTCTTCTATAATAAATGTCTATATATTTATACAGTTTCGAAAGTTAAATACTAATTCCAAGTGTATATAACAAATATTCGAACGAAAAAAATCATTGGAAACGTTTTTGAAAATTCAATTTGGCCCTGCAGTTGCAGCCATTTCACATAATTCATAGAACAACGAATTTTGCTTTATATAATCGCTTTGCTTATAGAATATAGCGTTTATTATTATGAAAAAGTGAAAACCTAAAGCTAATGTTTAATTGGCCTTTTATATTAGAAGTTCGAACTACTTTTATCTAGTAATTAAAACATTTTTATGGCTTTAATACTTATTAATTTAGGCTTAAATGGAAAATAAATTTTGCTTTGCCCAAATAGTATTAACCAAATTTTATAATTAGTTTTTTTTTTTTTAATAATTATATTTTTCAATAATATAATATGTATGAAAACGTTTATTAATATAATATTAATAGTAATAATAACAATAAAAAATAATTTAAAAAAAAATTGTTTCGTCGAATCAATAAAACAATATGACTCGCTAATTTAATTCCATTGATAGAAATTCGCTTTATAGGTACCTATATTAAAACAACCGTGTACTTATAATATAATATAATACAATACTCGAGGTGATTTCGGGGTGGTCGTCACGAACAGACCTACGACAAAAAATAAACGCGAGTCATCTCACGGGCTGTGTGTTATTCACGTGGTATTAAAATCATTATCGCATAATATATTAATATATCATATTATTATAGTACCCGACTGTAGATCGGAGCGGTCGGTTTATTTAACTTTTTTTTCCGTTTGTTATTACGGTGTTATTTTAGTTTAGTTTTTTTTCTCCGTAACGATAATCATCATCGTATAGTCGTCGTCATCGCCGCCACTAAACTCAGTGTGTGCTGCAGTCGGATTTATATTGTTGTTTCGCCCTTCCCCCACCACCGCCACCATTTTCGGATTAACGTGCTTTATTATCACGCGGGGCACTATTACATATATAGACACGCGGTGGTGGTCCGAAGTTGAAATGGCAGTACATATTTCAACGGGCCAGCTAGGGGTTATTATCATATAAAAAAAAAAATGAAAAACGCGAAAAAAAAATGACGAAGGGTTGTTTTTCTGGCCATCACCACCACCCCTAACCTCATCCACAGACGCCCTAGACCTATAAATATATCTGTGAGTTTATCATATTATATAATATATATAATGTGATATTATCATAATATTATAACATAGATAAGAGAAGCGGAAATAAAAAACGAGTTATCGTACATCAGCTGGGAGGTTCGGCATGATTATGTGTGTGTGTGTGTGTGTGTGTGTACGCGTACTATAATATTATTATATACGCCACCGTAGCAATACATCAGTTATCGCGCGCGTCCCGCCGGAAAACATGGCTAAAATATTATTATTGTTACGAGACGCGCTCGCGGTTTTCACCCGTCGACGTTTCCAGCATTGTTGTTCCGGTTCGTATTATTGTTATTATTAAATGTATATATATATATATATATGTATGTATGTATGTATATGTGTGTGTATGTATAAATCGTTTCCACCGCTGACTTGCAGTCGCTCAATCCGATTTATCGTTTATTTATGGCTCTGCGTCTTTTTCGCGATGCCGCTTCGACGGTCGTTTCGAAAAATTAAAATCGAACCGATCACCTGGTTCCCAACGTGCGTAATGTGATCGATGTACCTGCCGATACACGCATATATCGCACGTTTTGAAATATTAAAATTCGAATTATACTTACGCGTAGGGTGATTTTTTTGAAAAGTATTTTTCTCTTGAGCAATAAACAACGGTAACAATAATATATTATTAATATTAAATAATTAATGATGCATGTGGTGTCAGATTTACATTTAACGAATTTAATGAAATTGGATAAAATTGTTGACAACCCATGGTTATTATTGAATGTATATGATTATGTTATACGAAGTGTCCTATAATAAAAAATGGATTTCAAAAAACATAGTATGCAGTTTATGTATGGAACACAGCATTATCCATTTGATGGCCATCTCTGTGACTGATGCAATTGGCAGTAAGTCATGAAATGTTACAATTGAAGTCATCATATGAGGAATGCGTATTGCTGGTTTGAAAAAAATATCTTTACCACGAATATGCTAAGATATCATAATGATGACAACTGAAACTGCATTGACTTACCGAAACAACGATTATACTCCCATCCCTCTACCCTTACCAACATCAAAGAGTAACCCCTAATCGAAATCTGTCCATTTATTATGTCGTATCTGTATGTTATAACACATCCTGCCGCGCTCCCTAATACTGGTAAAAATAGCCACTGTATTCTAACACCACTAACTTTCATCATACTGTATTATTATAATATTTAGTGTATAAAGCTCGGCAAAGTTTTTGAGTTGAGCCTGGTTGCACACACCGTAACATGATACAATAGCATGCAATATATTATTATAGACGTTGTGCAGCGAGCACACGCTGTATACATAGACTTAAGCTTTTCGGCAGAGTATATACTTCGAAACTGGCAAAATTAAACTTTTAAACTATACGCAAGTAATACAATAATACACCTTAGTGTACCAAGCTTTAGCATAAATATAATATATGCAGTGTAAACATTTTTGTTTCGTCCCCCAAACCCTGTCACAAACTTCTTGCACACCCAGTGGCATGGCTTGAATTTTTCCTGGATAAGAAAAAAACGCAAAATAACTCTATATGCGTCGTAAACAATTAATATAATACTTTAAATTATTAGTCTAATTCTCAAATTATAATAAATTATTTTATTTCTCGAAAAAAAAAACAGTTTTAACTATTTACGCTCATTTTATGCCATTTTATTCGAACAGACGAAGCTGTGTACAAATAGGTACATACGATATACATACTCTTTAATATAATACAAAGAGTTCTAAAATATAAATGTTCTAAAAATATTGTAAACATATATATAATAAGTTCAAAAATTAAAAAAAACCAACTTAAAAACATAAAAAAAAAAAATTAGCTATAGCGTACTAAACAATTGTTTACCTATTATCTATGTTATTACTTTTTTTATAATTTATTGGATTTGTATGTATTATATTGTTAGGTACAATGTTTTATTATACTATTAAGATAATTTTAATAAAAAAAAAAAATCAGGAAACGATATATTTAAAAATACATTAGGCTCGCTGGAACCGTAACATTTTCTATTAAAGTCAGGTTTCTACGTTATTCATGTTCCATATTACATATAGTTGACTGTATTCTGAATTCCACAAAATATTAATTTATGAATCTATCTACTACAATAATTAACGTATTTAATATATAATTGTTGTATTTGCAAATATGAACTATACAGTTATCAAGTCGTATCATAGAATAAATACAGGCTTCGATATTGTTATTGTTCATAAATTTTTAACCATGATTACAAAATAATAAGGAACTCAAATGAATATCTTTATTTTTAATTAATACATATTTTAATCGTAAGTACTATTTTTTTTATCGCTTCAAATTTCGTGCACTGCAGCTTACCACCAATGTTCGTTCTTATTTACATGTTAATAATCATCAAGCATGATATAAAATCATTAAATGTGCTAAATAATCATTAAGCTAAGAAAATATGTTCTTAAAATGTAAAACATCTCAAAATATGCAAAATTATGCACTAAAAACTCATGATATTTCATTCATAGTTACAAGGTCATGAAATTAATTTATAGCTTGCTAAAAATAAATCTAAAATGCCGGAAAAAAATGTAAACGCAACAAAGTTTAAACCTTAATAATGCGTACGCCAAACAATATAATTTTAGGGAGTGTACATTTTTTGACAACGATCCAAAATTTACATACAATGTTTTCCATATGACGGTATTCGATGCAGTGGTCAAATCACTTGCACCGTAAAATGAAAAAATAAAATTTTTTACGAATCGAACGGTGTTTGTCCAGACAATTAATCGATTGTAGTTACCACGGATACAAACTTTTGGGTGCGATGACATTTTTAAAGTAATTTTTTATTAGTAATTTATTCAATGAATTCTATTTATTAGACTCCTAAAGCTTGTGTTATCTAAACTATTATAAAACAAGATAAATATTAGTAATATACTAGAAAAGTCACATATCATATATATTATATTAAATTGAATTGTGAGATGAATTTGATCGATACAATTATCGACCTACCCTCAAGAACTCACCAAAAA
The DNA here is from genome assembly GCF_003676215.2 of Rhopalosiphum maidis. Classification (NCBI taxonomy): domain Eukaryota; kingdom Metazoa; phylum Arthropoda; class Insecta; order Hemiptera; family Aphididae; genus Rhopalosiphum; species Rhopalosiphum maidis. Next base: position 51,892,774 of record NC_040877.1, on the reverse strand, counting down.
TCTGAAAAAAATTAATATTTTGTACATTTAATATGTTTGTATCTGATAACATTACCCAATACTTATATAAATGTAGGGAATTATTCAGGTTATACACATAACTTCCTTAATCATTATCATGTGCACAAGTAATTTTTTAATGACCTATAACTATTACTATCATCGTTACTACAAGAGTATAACCTATCATATTAAACAAACCCTTAAAAAATATCATCAATGTTAAGCGCACAGAGCCATTATGTTATAGGTACCTAAGTCGTAATATTTGCACATTAATTTTTTACTCGTCGCATAGTTAGATGCAAGTAATCCCATTCATCGTCGAAACGACTACATAACTCGATACGATACGATACGATACATCTCATCGTTGTCGATTGGATATGTGTTTGTTGTGGGGAGGAAGAGGGTCGTTCAATTAAGAAAATAGTGTGCTCGCAATTCCCTTTATAGTCGCGTAAACGTAAGTGCGCGCGCGAAGTATGTGATCTGCAGATATAATACGGAGAGTCTCAGGTGCTTCGAGAGGGCTGCAGCAAAGAGAAAAGAAAGTTAGCTAGTCTCGCTCGTCCCCGCGGGTCCTGCCGAGCGTGATAAATGTTTTTGAAACGTAATTCTGTCCAGGACCAACGCCGCCGTCGACGAGTAGGTACATAGAAGGCCATTTGTTGTTCGCTCCGCCGATTTGATGTTGATTTGAAAAAGCGTTTGCCGTCACGATTGATGGAGTGCGCCCGGTCGGTCTCGGAATGGCGGTGGCATTATAGACGAACGTCTATTATATATATCCGCTCGTTTATATACTTATATATATTGAGAGAGAGAGAGAGAGAGAGAGAGATATTTATGAGATTTTTATATGTATACTATTATATAGCTATAGCTGGTACCTTTGTGCCCGAGTTTCGTACATATATATATATAATAAATTATATAAATTCGTGACGTTATTGCGTGTGTGGGTGTGTGTGCCCTGTATATGTGATATACACGGAGAGTATCATAGGTACTTATATATGGTGCGATAGGTATTACTTTGTCGAACTAGGGAAATAAATCTTGGGAAATATAAGTACTTTTGAATTGTCTAATGTTTAGTAAAATTATATTTAAAATTTATTTTTCTACAAAAATATATAACACTTATAGTACTTGAAACAAAAAATAATGTTTTGGAGAATATGATATTTTCTTAAGTTATTAAATATTTATTGGCGATAATGGTTTGCTCTATATTATATGGCAATGATTGGCTAGCGATTGCGTGTAGTGTGGTTTAAAGGGAATATAAAACTATATATATATATATATATATATGTTTCTCAGCGTTCTACCACTGTCTTCATTCCAGTTAATCGGTTACAAATCCGCGCGTGCTATCGGTGCTATCGAAAATCTCCGACGAATCTACAAAGTTCACAGCTAGTAACCACGATAGGTTTTTTTTTTTTTATCAAATTTCCAAAATCAATAACGTGGATGGTTTTGTCCCACCTTCTCTACGACACTTAGCCCTCTTTGAGTGTATATATATACATATAATTTACTTATATATATATAAAGAGAAAGAGGAGAAAGAGAATGAGATAAGTGCTTAACGTCATTTTGTTTGTCATAGTGTATATAATCATAATATAAAAGAAACGCACACTCATATTATAAAAAATTCGACGATGGAAAATATTTGATATTTTTAAATTCACTAGATCCGCGATATTATGTTATAGGTACACATCGTGCATCCCATCAAAGCTATGATACACGCATTTAAAGCCGCCAAATCCGCTTACACTATATATGGTATAATATTATTAATATAATATTTCGTACTTGTGCAAGTAGCGCACTTAAATAAGCGCTATCTATCACAAATACGAAATCGCGTTGGAGTATATCCTGGGAATTCGTTTTGGATATTATCTGTCAGTCAAATATAGTAAAACAATTAATATTCAATCATATATTCCGCGATCTAAAAGCCATTTCATGAATTATCTTTACGATGAAAATAAAAAAATAAATGTTATGTTTAATTATATATTGTCATTGAGCAATGTGTATAAATGCATAATGTTTAATCCTTCGTAATATATATTTTCATTTAATTGTTATAACTTTGTAATATCGATGTAGTCATAATTTTATATGATAAAAGCTTATTTAAATAATGTAAAAACGATATTAATCCTTTTCCATAATAACGATATATACCTGCCGTATTTAAAAACAAGAGCCCAATTTTAACTTCGTGAGATGAAGAACATTACTTATTTTGTTAAAAACTAAAATATTTTAATCACACATATTTTTTAATTAGTTGGAAAACTATAAGCGTACTTTAAAAACAGAAATTTTGAATTAAGTGGAATTGAGCCAATATAAGTTTCTCAATAATATTATTATGTATTATGTTCCATTATTGAATTATTTGTTATAATATTATTGATTCAAGCATACAGATATAATAGTTGGAATTTGGATTAGGCAGGTACGTTATGTTTCTACAAATCAAACCAGAACATAATAATTATGTATAATTATTATGCCGTTTCTGTGGAGCATAAATCATACAAAATTTAACATAAAAGATTCACAACATAATGTTACCTTGGCAATCCAATGCATATATGATCTGTACGTCCATTATTATCTTTTTATATTCCAGACAAATTTTTTTTTACGTTCCAGTAAAATACGTCATACGTATCATATCATATCGGTGTATTTAATAGTTGACGTAAATACTATAATATATGTATTATTGTTTTTAGTTGTGATGCGTATAGGTATTGTATATACTATACTGTATATTTAGTTACGGCGAAGTTGGATAATAGTAAATAATTATGGTAAATATAGAAAAGTTACTTAAAATATTTAGTTATAAATGACAATTTTGTCTGAATAACTTCAATGTATGCTATGCCCTATATATTATATTATTTAGATAAAAGATCAACGGTTGTTCTAACATTTATAGTTTGATGACAAGAGTTTTTTTTTTCTTTAGTTTAAGATATTTTATAACCTTTGTGTATATAAAAGCAATGTTATTAATCTATTGAGTTTATTATGAAAAACCCGTATAATTAATATGAACATTAACTGTTTATAAAAAATTAAAGAATATGGATTGTGTATAAATAGTATTTTTATTTTTTTGATGTTTGCATAATAAATTTGAAATCGTGTTCCATTCAACTTAAGATATATTTTAAAAACTAAAATGATTAAAAATATTTAGAAATTTTATTCTATATATTATAAACTATAATATAATATTTAAATACATCTTGTACACTTGTACTGCCGCACAAGACAAGTATACACATAAAATGTTATAATCTCAATAATGTAAATGAAATGTATTTTCTGTTAAAATTCCATTTGTTATTATTTACACTTTAAGCCGTGTTTACAATTGAAATTGTAAAATTGTTTTGTGTTTTCGACATAAAACTATTATTCTTATTTATAATTGTATATTATTGGAATCTTAAAATTATGAGCAAGCCAATTTCAGTTAGTCATGATCTATGCAATGAACAAGGCCATTGAATTGAAAATAGATACTCATTATACTCTATAATTAGTGGCTGATTCAAGGGGGGAGGTTGCTTCCCCTAGACAGTTATATTATATTTATAAAGTCTAACATAAAATCCAAAATAATGTGCTTACAAAATTATATATATATATCATAATATTTGAAAATATGAAAAAATTTCCCCCCCCCCCTAAAAAAAGAATTCTAAATTCACTACTATTTGAACCTGCATTAAAATGCGTGTATTTTAAAAAAAAAACATAAAAAATGTCACTGATAGAAAACCGATAGATTAGTTTTATATTATAGTAAATTAATTTAGAATACAATAATTTTATAATGTTGAACTTTTCAATTTGAAATGATATCGGTTGTAATTTTCACACACTGTAAATGGACACTTGTAGTTACCCATAAGCAACATTATACTCATATTGATTACAATAATAAAAATAAAAAAAAATTAAAGATTGTAGTTTTTGAATATAATATTATTGAAGATTGTACTAAAAAAAATAACTAATAATTATGTTATATGAACAAATAATTCTACTATAGCGTCTCGTCTTGATGTTTATTATTAATACTATTAGTATATCAAAAAATAAAACCATTTGAATAACTGAATTATAACATTTATTTGTGTAAATTAAAACAATTTACAACACACATTTCAATTGTTATTTTAAATGTATGTTCGTAATATTACCTGATATACACGTCACTCTTAAAATAAATTTACTATAACTCATTATATCCGTTTACGTATAATATAATAATAATATATAATATATTTCATAATACACAATTGCAAATGTATGACCGCAAACGTTCGGACGACTATGCATAACAAAGCATATGCACCTCGAAAATTTTTCACCCATAATTGGTGATTATTATTAGAATGGTTGATTATTGATTAAACGTAAAACGTTTAATATATAGTTACTGGGTTTCCAACACTAGTTTATGGTTTCAAATAATCCACTGACACGTTGAATTTGGTCGAGCTATTTAGGTCTGTTGAAACCATCGAGACGCGCGCATGTCTTAGAGATTTTGACTTCTAACTTCATCACAGAAATATTCAGTATCAAAGTGTAAAGTCTTGTTAGTGGATCTACTAAACTATTGTTTGCCACGTTGAATTTGGTTAAACCTTGGCTCAGTTGAAACCATCAAGGCTGACGATGATGCTTTGATCTCGGCTCCACGTGTCATAACTTTCATAGTTAGTGTAGAAATGAAGATTTTCGTCATTGAATCAGCGTATGACATGATTTATTAATTACTACTATGTATATAAATTAATTGATTACACGTTAATATTTTTTAATATGCGTATGTACAAAATACATTATACGTTTTAGAATATAATCAATTATTTGTAGTAAAAATGCTTAGATAATTATAAGGCTAATATTATATTTCGAACACTATCTAATAATTTCCATTACAACAATATTTTTATTGTTTTTATACCAAAAATAAATTTTAATTCTAATGAAAAAAAAAATTGTCGAGGAATTTACAGACCGTATAGGGTAGATATAAAACATAGAAATCAGTGTTCAACTGAGTAACGTATTTACTGGCTTTTTTAAAATCCAATAGTATGCTAATTGAATCAACTTTTTAAATTGGTTAGCTTAAAATAGATAGATTCCAGATAGGGTTTGTGGCTTGCGTAAATGTACGTGTATGACACAGGATTTATGTCCGATCACGATACAATAACGATACACTACATTAAACAATATATATATACTTTAAATTATAATTTACATGTTATTGTTCTTGTATCTATAACACTGTAATACAATGTTATACAATATATTACTTAAACATAAAATAATACAATTTTTGATTAAAAAAATTAATATATTTCTGTCTGTGGTATACCAACGTGTGGTTGTGAATCATTAACAATAGCAAAGTATTGTTTCGTAGAAATATTCATCATAATAGTTATCATACATATAGTATTATAATATTACACTGATTATTGTTTTATTAAATTCAGTTTTCCGTTGAACTCCGAACAATGGAGATGATTATAGCTGATAGTTATCTACCTACTATGTTAAAATTACGCTCGTGGTTATTAATAGAAATAAAGTAAACTTGGTCGAAACATATTTTCGTATTTTCGTTTTGTTATCCTCCTGCTTTAGAACCGGAGCAGTTCCTATTCCAGTTATTATTATATAATATTATGAGCGTATAATACGTTTATCATTCGTCGATCCCATATCGGCTGAACCGGACCCAATTACAGTCAACAATATATTTCAGGGCCAAGAAAAATGTCAATGTAATAATGTAATATTCAGAATTATTGACGACGGCAAAGTAATTTAGTTTTTTTTTTTTTATCTTTTTATTAAATTTAGAAGGAAAACGTATATTTCCTCGGTAAATATTGATGTTGACCTACAACAGCGCACTGAGAATCCCTTTTCTACGTAATACGGTTTTCAATTTAACTATATCATATAATAAAATATAACATAGGCATTACGTATTTTGTGTACATTTCTATAAAAGCAATGATGTTGCATAATTTCCATATAGCAATAAGATAGGTACATCCTACGTCCTAACCTAACCTATGTCATTCTACGTGTACGTCTATGGCGCATAACGGCGACTCAACTGATGATGCTCTGATAATGAAAATTATTTGAATATTCCTTGCGTATTGTACGTCTTTATTCTTCATACTTTGTTGACGTTTCGTAAAATAATGGATAAAAAATTTTTCGGTATTTATTAATTGAATTATATTTTTTTTCTGTTCAGTTTGACCGACAGCGCAAGCGCATTAATTAAATAACAAGATAGCACAGCGCCAAGCCTAGTGGGAAAACATAATTCGTTTCAGTTATCTAGAAATATAATAATATTATGATGGAATAAGGTGGGACAAAATGTGATGTCTGTTACGTGGAAAAATGCTAACGCCATCCATCAGCTCTAAGTACTAAAAACAACAAAATGTCACCTATTAGAAATCGAATTAGATCACTGACCCATTTTTAAAAGCTAATTTCATATAGTTTTTAAAAATACTTCGACCATTACTATTGTAATTTATTAAATGCACTTTTTTAAAATTTTATTTTAAGTTTATATGTAGTTATAATCGTATTAAAAAATGTCAGCATTAACTGCTGATTTTTTAAAAAAATTTGTAAGTTGAAAAACAAATACCAAGTTGCGTAGACACGTATTTGCTACACAACATCTCGTTTTGTTAACGAGCTAACGTTTCCAAAATGCGTTTCATTTCCAAGTCAATTCTTCTTCATCTCAGTCATTGGTATTACAAGTAAAATAAGAATTAATAACTATTTGTTCCATCAACCATCAGTCATTGTTCAATATAATAATATTTTACAGTTCTCGTTTTTTAATTTCTCACACAATGTAAAAAAAAAAAAACTCAATATAATATTATCATTTTTGTGTTTCACTTGGTAGATCATAGATGCATTATTTGTAAAAAAAAATCAAAACGTTATTGGTGAAACATCAAATCACTTATAAGTACAACGTGGAGGCAAAATCTTCAAAAAACGATATTAGCTTTTTTTATAAGCCTAATGAGTGTTTTACGTTTAATATATCACCTAGTATCCATACAATGCGAGGCAGTGATCGCCCCATTTATTAAATGCCTAGTTGGTCAGTAAGTAGTAACACGATTGGTTATGTTTTGATGAGATGCGTTGTAGTGGAGCGGACGTTCTTCTCGGCATGCAGTGACTCTAATCGTGACAGTGGTGGTTTTTCTATATTGTACATATTTCGCGAATGAGTGTCGTGGATTCGAGTGGGAGACGATGATAAATGCGATTATGAATACGATATTGCAGCTAGTTGCTGTTGCGAAATTTCGAAGGAAAAAACCGTTTTGGATAAATGTATCAAATACGCATCACGAAATAAATTGTCGTAAACGCGCGCGTATTATATATTATATATAGTATATACTTATATAAAAGATAATATATTATATTATACTCAAAAAGATAGATAAATATAAAAATAAAGGCATTTTAAATCCTCTAAACGCGCGAATGACAAAACTTAATATATTATAATATAGAAATATTATTCAAAATATATATTTTTATACTGTTCATGAATATTTTCGTATCAGTCCGTTTAAACTTTAAACCAAACGAAAACAATTTAAATTTTTTGCTTATATTATAATTATTTATTTATATTATTAAAATAATATCATAGCTTTTTTTATAAACATACATTAGACGCGCATTTCACTCCAATTCGCTATCTATAGTATCTATTATGCGGTATGATATGTAATTAATATTATGCTTAAATATATTATAATTTATTGAGTGCTTGGATTTTTATAAAAAAGTGTTAATTTTCCCCATTGTGTGTTTAGTGATAAATTATGATGCTGAATTATACTAGGTAATAGGTATATCATATTATGTTGTACTTATTATTTACTATTATCATACAGAAGTATAATAAAATTGTATATAAATTCTCGAGTAATATTGACATAAATATATTATAGTATTCACGAAAACGATTTTTTTATATATTTTTATTACGTATTAACAATTAAGTTAAACATTTTAAAACGTTTTTTACCTAGGTATATGGCCTTTATTTTCATATATAAACCAATCATTTTATTTCATATATTATTGTTTTCAAAAAGATTAACCAGAAAAATCGATGAAAAATTCTATAGTAGATAACGAACATCATACCATCTTCACATATTGTTTAAAGTTTTAATCATAAAAATCAAAATAGAAACAATATTGTAATAAAATATTTCAATAATATTATTTACCCATAGATACTAGATGTTTGTTTTGACTCTAAGCGCTTATTATATCGATAATAATATTAATGTTTTTGATAATATATTTTTTTTATCTAAATTTAAGTTATAATAAAATATAAAAATAAAGATTAGGTATAATTAGTGGACAGATATTTATCAGAGTGCTCTTGTATCACTTCACCTCCCTTTTTACTATAAAATGTGTTATAGATAATTTTGATGCACTTTATTTAAAATTTAAACGAGTTATTTTTCAACTGTTTAAATGTGTATAGTTCTTATAAGGATAGTAGTACATAAAATTAAAATATATGGTTTAAGAAAAATAAATGTATAGTATCGATTCTAGTATTTTTTATACTTTGATACTTTTAAAAATCATCATAGTCTCTACATCTTCTAGACATATTATTATTTATTGTGGACCTATTATATCTAAATTCACAAAATTACATAACTTAAAAACTAATCGTTTGATTTTGATACATCATCATTTTCAGAAAAAATATCCACTAGACTACTGATTATACTGTACCTCACAAAAGGAAGTGTTGCTACAGAATTTTGTATCTCCACGATGCATTCATTAAGTAGCACAAAAAAATCACATGAATTTGAAAATATCATCAGAGTATAATTAAAAATTCTAAATATTATACTTTTAATAGCTAAATTGTTGAAGAAGAATAAAAGAGGGGAACATGCTCACCTTGTACAGCTTGTGAGTTTTAATCTCGTGATAACGTTATACGTATAATATTATTTTAATATGTTGTACAATATTATTATTAGTTTTTATAGATTATATAGTATTTTGTGTTAAAGTAATACAGATTATTATTATTTTTTTTTTTCAAAACTCCATTGAGTGATTTTTATTATTTTATAAAATTTACACTTAATATTATACAAGTTTACAACTAAAAGCTAAAACACATTAATCATAGTAACACTCGACTTTCACGCGTACATAGCGTACATATATGCGTATATGTGTACGTGAATTTTTTACCTAGAACTCACATCATAAATCCATATACACTTCACAACCGATACGCTTCTATATAGAAAAAATAGTTTCCAACACTTAGTGAGTAGGAACTGCTGCGGGATTTATATTACATTTTAGAAGGAATAATATATCTCAAACCTTGGATTGTTGCAAGAATATGAAAATCTATACTTTTTTTTTCTGCAACGAAAACTATAATTTCTTGTTATTTTTATTTTTATCTATATTGTCGACTAGGATAAATAATAACTATTGGGTCAACGTTTAATGATAAAATGTACATAGTATATACGCAATACCTACGCAGCAACGTTAAGTTTTTACAAAACAATATATATATAATATTATGTTGTTGAAAACAATTTCTATAGTACAACCGTGCAGGTATATCCATTATAAATATTATATTATTAGCTTGATTGATAAAATGAACTCGAAAAATAATTAATAAAAATATATTAATTGGCTTTTTGTATAGTTCTTTACAGGATTGGACTATTGTATCTATATTGTGTTCTACAATTTCTAAAAATATACTTCATTGTTGTTAATTGTTATAAACATTGCCATTAATATTACTATAATATACGTGCAATTTAAATACCTACATTAAAAATCACTACAACAAGCATCGCTGAGAACAAAATACTGCTTACAACGAGTAAAATGGCTGTAAAAACCACCGTACACTTACCATTCATAAGCGCACATTTTAGACCGTTCTATAACGCAAATTTTTTTTATTGTTAAAAGGGCAAATTTGGAAGTTCATTAGTTCAAAACCACACACAATTAATTGACAGTTAAAAAATTAAAAATTTATCGTTATTAAACACATTGTTGTAAAAATAATGTAATTTATGTGATCTTATAATTTTAATACCTATTAATTAAAATTAATTATATGTTAATATATAAGATGAAATAAAGTATGTATAGCAGATAAGACTTAGATTAGAATACATTTAATGTTCTTGAGTACTTCCTAATGTTTTCAAATATTCTTATGAGTTTATGATTTTGATTGAATATGATAACTGGAGTACGGTTCTAAACAATAATAAATTTAAGTTTAGATAAATGTATACGTTATTGACTATTAGTATACATAACAGTGTGTGTACGGTATCGCCTATCGAATGGTTTGATTTTGGGATAATTGTGCGGAATCAATGCATTAAAGTGTGAAGGATTTGAATGACAACCTTTTTTTGAAAGTGTGTGGTTATGACGACCGTCAGAGTAAAATACATCGAATTACAGAACAAATTTTCGGTTATTACCTACATGCAGGTCGTTAATCGTTGTTTTTACTATTATGTACATATACAAATCAACCTGTTCATTATAATTTTTATTAATATTTATTATTATATAATATTATTTTTTGTACATTTACTTTAGGTACATATAAATAAAATCATCTAGTTTTTTTGTATTTCTCGCTTACCAGTTATAATGACTTTTTTTTAGCTGGTTATAACGAACACCATCATTACATATTTTTACATATTGCACAATTTTTACATATTTTTTGATATGCCATTTAAAATAATACTATTAAAATGTAATAAAACTGATATCAATTAATAATTTATTCTATTTTCACCGTTTGTCCATTTTTGTTTTTTCTCAAAAACGTATTGTACATATATACAAATATACTAGCCTACTCACCAATCAGAGCATAGACGACTTGCGATAACGAATCGCAATTCAATATCAATTATTTATATTATAATATAATGTTTTATCATAAGATATTACGTGTATGATTCATATTATAATATGAGATTGGCGTTCAGTCAGTCGCCATCGGTCACCGTGATTGGACACTTGTATTGTAGATTAATCGTGTCACAAAATTTATCTCCGGTATTATAATATTTCCCGCTTTAAGGTGTTTCAATTGTTTCGAATTTCAATAACAAATTGTTTATTGTGGACTCGTGCGTCTTTCCTCTCGGTATCCATTGAACATCATCTAAGTAGGATAAAAATGGATTATTTGAATACGATTAGCGTAGTGTTAATCGACGTGCAGATGTCAATATACACAAAGACTTAATCAAGTTTATATAAAACAATATCAAAGAACATTAATCGTATCATTACAACCATTATCGTAAGTAGATATATTAAAAAATAGCGTATTAACTGCGGCTTAATAAATAGATATTATTATTAATTTTATTGACTAAAATCATACATGTCAAATCAAAACGTAAAATGTGTAGAATAAAATGGATGTTACTTATCACTTATTATATTATTAAAAATTATCAAAATTTATCACCTTATCGTTACCGATAATCATGTCATACAATAATATTATAATATAATATAGATGAATTGTTTTTATCGTTATTTGTATTACTTTTATATCGATACGAAGTACAAAAATATTTTTTTGCATAAAAATATTAATTGCGTTTTTTACGATTACACAGACCTACATTACTGCTAAAAGGCACGTGCTATACAGTAATGTTTTATTAATACAAACAGACATGAATAATATCGTTTCTTCGAATGTCAATAATTAATATTTGTATTATTTGTAATAACTCGTGAGACAAAATTCAACGAATTGAAATTCGACGGTAAAATCGTGGAAATATTTTGAACACAATAAAATAGTTTCAAATTAACAATAATAATATAATATATTGTATTTTTATTACTGAGAATTATATATTCTTCATTACATTGACATTGATCGTATTACGTTGACTTATAATAATAATAATATTATTTTAAGACAAAAAACCTTTTAAATAATACGACTAACTTATTTATACTTCCATGTCACGGTGTTGATGTTATGTATAAAATGAATAATGATGATATTATCATTATCATTGTTATTTTATCAAATATTATTGAAATAAGAAATTCCTCAACATAGTATATAATATACTACGCACATGTAACATTAAAGGTACCTAATATATAATGTTTTAAATCATACATGTTCGTTGTTATTAAATTATTAATTCAGTTTCTGTGGCGTAGCCGCGGGCGGGTTAACTCCCTACACCAGTTAACGTCAACAACCTGGAGCTTGGCCTTTTTTTTACGTTGACGGGTTTCGATGAATAACCGTTTCCTCATAATATTACGTAATGTTATTACGGTTCGATTGCACCGTACAATATAAATATATTACTATCGAAGTGGATTCAAATATATTTTAACCATGATTATATTCCTTTGCATTTAATACCTGCAGTGTAATTATGTTTATTTTCGATGTTTTTAATATTATAATCCCTTTATCATCTATCCGTCAAAAATCGCTGTTTAACGGTTGTCACAAATTTATTTTTGCACGTAAATTGCACGAGAAACGTCACGTTCAAAATCCCTGCCCTTACGTCTTAAATCGTCGTTTATATAATACATAGGTATATACGAATATATTATGACGTATCGTTATGCATAGATATAGAAGCCGCACACGCAGATATATAATATAAAGACGAAAGAAAAAAAAACGCTTAAAAAAGCTTGTCCTTTGACACTGCGCGTTTCTTTTTTCCTCGTCGTTGTTATTATCTTCGTCGCCACTCATTTTAAACACTGCTCTATAAAGAACACCAGGAAAAAAAAAATAATTAAAAAAAGGGTCGGAAAACGATTTTAATTGCTCTAAAACGTATACCTATAATATACGCACGCATCATAATATACATACATACAATGTGTGATATATACCAGCTACCTAAGTGTCCTTTCACTTATCTACGCCACCGGTGCAGCGTATAATATAATGTAATAGGGTCGCTGCAGTCTCCGCCAATTATTTTGCAGTTTACTCGTCTGCTGCTGCTGTAACGCAAAATTGTCGCTCGTTATTTTGGTCAGACGTGTTTTCAAATAACTTCGTTATGTTATGATTTGCGGTCTTGCACTCAGACATGCGTCGAACGGACCCGTTGCATCTAAATGCAGCTATTTATATAACTACATTATATTTCAATAATATTTGATTTATGATTTTTTTCTGTACCTGTTTTATAATTTTTACAATCTGTAATATTAAATTTCAATGAGTATATTACATTATTGTATGGTTTTACGGATAATATTTTTAAAATTACGACACCAATGTCACTTCAATTACCACGCAGGAAAGGAGATAGTTGATCGTATTCTAAGATTCTAACGTATTGTCTAGCGCAGTAGTGCATTTTAGTGTGTAGCAACTTTGGAGTTTGGAGTACACGCGCATCTGTAAAGTGTATGCGAGGTTGACACGAATGAATGCTGAGTGAGGGGAGTAAAATTAATGACATTTCCGAACTATTATAATTAACATAGTAACATTTGTATATTTGTATGTATTTTACTTGTATTACTAATTTGAAACTACAAAAACAAGCACCAATAATATACAGAATAGGTACTCTTTTGGTAAAATAATACCGAATTATTATAAAGTATAAAATATCAACTATTACAAAATTATATTAGGTGACTACAATTATATACAATATAATTAGCTTGTTATTTTTACATAACAATATTATTATGTATGTCTTCCTTTTAAAACTGTCGATTCTTCAACAAGTATTTTTATAAACACTTAACAGTTTTATTAGATCTTGTATAATTTTAAACTTTTATAAGTTTTTTAAATGTCCATTCATAAATGTGCTGAAGACTCTGTGTTAAACGCATTTACTTCGATGTCTCCTGTAACAAATAATCATCTGCAACTTTAAATAATTTATCGATATTTAGCCCAGTTAAATTAACGTATTATTAAGTTCAAATTATTTATATTTATAATAATATCGTCTATATAATGCCCAGTCCATATATTCACACTCCATCGTCATGCGCGTCATTCTAATATTATATTGTAGCGAATATTCATAATATATTATACAAAGTAGACTGAAATAACAAAACGATTTGAACATTTTAATTGTTTTGCTCGTAAACTTAAGCCAAAACCTAGTCAAAAACCTAATTTCGCTGAAAACTTTAAATTAGTTTTTTAACTCAATTCGACGTTTTTGTCAGATTAAATAATTTTGGTGGAAGTGAATAAAAAATGTAAAATGTATAACTAATAGCTCTTGTCAGACTCGGCTCTAAGATTTTAGATTATATAATATTGTACATTTATATAAACGTTTTAAATAATGATGTCCACTTCAAGATTTCTTATCTCATCTGATCAATTATAATTATAATTCAATAATGCAAACGGTAACGTCATATTATTTTAACATTACCATTATCTTATGAATCTCAGACAACTTTGATAATTTCCAAAGCGGACATTCATAATATGTGGATCGATGGCCTTAAATTCCGTCAAATAAAAAATAATTATAACGTATCATCAATTTTTTATGTTGCAGGTGTCATGGATAAGGCACAGAGACATACATATACTGACGGTGGGCGCGTACACATACACCAGTGACCAGCGGTTTCAGGCCATTCACCATCGGTCGCATTCAGACCAGTGGACTTTGCACATAAAATGGGCTCAAAAGAGAGACGCGGGCATTTACGAGTGCCAGGTGAGCACACAACCGGTGAGGAGCATATTCGTCACGCTGAACGTCGTTGGTTAGTATTTATTTAAATATTTTTTTAAACTGACATTATTTTTCAGGGTGATTCGCCAAACATACTCACGCCCATTTTTTTCCTTTAACAACGAAATAACCGAAATTTTGAATTTCGTCATTTTTAAATTTAATACTCAAATATCATATTTTCAAATCCTTAAGATATTTTGCCCTACTTTTTGCCTTGTGGCTACACAAAGTTATAGGTATATTTTTTAAATGAGAACCTCTTTTTTATTGTAATTTAATTAGTGAATTATTATTTTTTTTTTTTTTTGTCAATGTATGTAATTCTAAATTCAAACGAGTAGTCTCTTAGTTATTAAAATATTCATACTAAGGATATTATATTAATATGGTCTTATTTAGTATATTTTATTATATTTGAACTATTCTTCAAATTATAAATATTTATAGATTACATTATGTTGTGAGAGTTACAAAAAAAAGTTACAGGTCTATCCATTTTTGAAAAAAAGTTATTTGTTTATTTTTTAGTAATAGGTACCTTCACACAGTGTTGAAGAAATAATTTTCTGTAAAGTACTATGGATAATATTGGATATGGATTACAGTTACTCATTCACTCGTATTCTAGTTGTTAGTAATATTTCGTGGTTTTGTGGTAATATAATATTATATATATATATACCTATTATATACTAGATAAATCTCGTGCATTTCGTTTCCCATACAAAATTCATACGTGTTAAATTTTATTGCCTAATGCTAACATTTAGCGCGATGATCAATAATATTTTTGGTTTTCTGATTTGGTATATAGATGATATTTCTGACATATCTCTTTACATAACAATCCCGTTCAGCGTTGCATTTATTTGACCATTTGACATCAGCATTTTAGCATTTTTATATGATAAAAATAAAACAAACAAACAACCATTTTCATATTTAAGATTGTCTATTTTTTGTCTAAATAGTAATTAATAACCGATTAAAAAAAACTCAGTAATTCAATTATTCGGATTTTAGATAATATAGATTATGCTTGATTATGTCGATTATTCGATTAACCAATTATTTATCATTCGGTTTATAAAAATAATCACACAGCCCTAGACATAACAAACATTTAATTTACAATAAAAAAAAAATTGAAGTCATCAATCCAAATAAAAACTATCCTATCTTATAATGGATACCACATCACACACATTGATTATTTCATAAAAATCGGTTGAGTAGTTTCGGAGTGCATCGTGGACATACCCGTCATACACGAAATTTGGGTATATTAAAATATTACCTTTAAAAATTAAGGGGACCCTCCTGAATTTCCACCAACTTTTATTTCTCTTTTGCCTTTATCATCATATAACTATTCTTAGTATACAAAATTATATAACCGATAAATTACTCGTTCGAATTTTGATGTTGATGTATCCAAATGTTCAGAAAAATCATCTACTAAATAATTTACAGAAATTGACAATTTTTATTTACACAAGACTTCACAAGTGCAAAAAAACTCAAGAATTTAAAAATATGTTTTTTTTTGATTTAAAATTTCAAATATTAGATTTTGAATAACTACATTATTAAAGAAAAATGGCAGTGGGCATGTTTGGTGAATCACTCTGTAAAACAGAGTTTGTATAAAATATGTGTATACAGCACACTGGAATACTGAGTATATCATTTATCATTGAACAGTCATTTTCTCAATACATACTACATATAATTTAAAGTCATGAAATCACGATGTTTTTAAAAAAAAAGTATTTTTACTATTTTTTTATCGTTATTTTTATTCTAGGTTCTTATTAGAAAATGACTAGAACTTAATATCAAATCATAATTCATTAATTTATTGTAACTTTATAGAAGAATTTAAATTTTAAATGGTAGTGTGGAGTGATATGGCCAATTGTACCTCATAAAACGTTGGTATACTATTCATCCACACTCATTTAAACATAAAATATTAAATTATATAAACAATTTACTACACTGGTTCAAAGGTAGATTTTTTTTTTTTACATCGAAATACTCAATAAAAAATTATACTTTGGAATATAAAATGAAAAGTTTATTTTAACCACCTCAAATTGTGTATTTTATTGTACAAAAAAAATATGTTTTCATTAATACATATAAATAAGTTATCGTTAAAATGTCTATTGATGATTAAATAATTACCTCGATATACATGATACAAATATTTGTCTCATATGTATAATAAAATTATTACCTATATCATAGTTGTATAGTCCATGTTGTGTTTCTCTTTTTGCATAGTCGTTTTGATGATAATAATAATCGATATAAACGTCCACTTCCTCGCCATATTACATGGCGTGTGAAACACGGCTGTTGTTACATGATTATTGTTTTTATTATTATTATTATTATTATTATCTTTATTGTTTTAACACTTTTCGTCGTCGATATATGCAAACCTACGTTTCAGACGATAAGCCACCGCCTTCGGAGAGCGACGATAGTTTACTAGACATGATGATAAGAGACGGAGACTTTACAAAAGGTTTTTATACAAACGTGTTTGCGTGTGGTTTGATGTTAACAAACGTTTGCTGAATTAACGCTAATAACACTATTATTATTATTATATAAAACGCTTCGTGTAAACCTACTCGGAACGGCCGTTTGTAAGTAATTTGTTTTCGGTAATTTTACCACACTATAATTCGGTATAATAATATGCATTATTGAATGCCAAAAAAAAACTGTGTACATACCTACGTTATGCACAACACATAAAGCGATTAAAAAATAAATTATTATTATTATTATCATCACACCAATGCGAAAAACAAAACCTACTCGGGCCATTGTCGATTGTGGCGTGCGGCACTTATTTATACCGAAAATTAGCATACAGACGACGTGCGTTAAAAACAAATGGATTTTTTTATCCTCCTTAGAACACCAAAGTAATGCATTGTTATTTGTAATTTTAATACAAAATCATACATTTCATATACTCGCACATTTCCGACTACATTACTATCTATAAGATAAATAATTTGATCAGAAGATAATCAAGATAATCGAAAAAAAATATTATTTACTGTAAATCTACAGTAAATATTAACAATAATATTTATTAAAAAAATCTTAAGTACACGTACAATATAATATGTTTAATGTTCTGCAACATAAGTACAGGATTTTCGGTTTTACCGTTCAATCTTTTTAAATGAATCTTGACATCAGCGAGTGGTGACGAAAATATATTATTTGCATTTAGCAAACGCGGGATTTTAAATTTTTCTTTTAATATATGCGATAAACAATAATTCATTTCATTTTAAAAATTGTTTAATAGCTATTAAAGTTTAAAAACTTGATGAGACTGTTGTCACACAAAACTACTATTTATTGTTTTGAAATTTCAGGTGATTTCAAGGTTTTCAGACACTGAACACATCCTTAAAATCCCAAAACGCAAAATAGGTTTTTTATTTTATACGAGATCATTTTCAAAGTATGCACCGAAACTGACGTGATCTGTACATAATAATATATATTTATTTGTATAATTGTATTATATTTGTCCGAAATGCATCTCAGAAATATTCAATTGTTCTATCTCTCAATTAAAAATCTAAAATAATATTTGTACAACATTGCAATTAAATATTAGTGTAATATAAAATACACAATACACAGTTCATTGAATTTGACGTTGCAACGCATCAGATATTTGTATTTTGCTATTTTACACACACGCACTTCTCTCTGTGTACAACAACGTTGCGTTAAAATAATAAATTAACATGAATATTTTCTTGAAATTTGTTTGCATAATTTTGAATAACAATTTTATTGCGTTTATATTTAACCAAAACACTATTGAATTTCCATAACTTTGTCAGCCAAATAAATAAACTAAACGCTTACAAACAATTTGTAATAAATATTAAACACGCAGTGAAAGTATTCATACATTATATTATTTACTTTTCCTGAAAGTTAAATTATAATCTACAGATAATTAAACTGAAACGGAAATTTCGGTAATCGGCTCTGATTTCACGAAAAACATTTTAGAGTGGTGGTTGACTTCAAAATGTTCAAAGCTCGTATAAACATAACCTTTAGGTGATTCGAAGAACCCAAAAATAATGTTTGCCCGAAAATCCATTCAAATTTAAAGGAATATGCATGTACCGATTTCATAGAAATTCCGTAATGTGTAGTGTGTAGACCGATTCCAAAACTTAAACAGTTCGTATTAAAATGAAATTGTGTGAACGACCAATGAACGCCAATGAACGCTAATAAAAGTTATATAATATTACTTATTTCACACCAATATGTTAGATAATCAGGATTTTGTCCGTTCAGGATATTGTTAATCGTCGAAAGAAAATGTTTTATAATTCTTAAGTATAGCTAACTTAGAATTATTTTAAAAATAAGCGTGTAAGTTTATAAGTGATACGTTTGGTTAAGCTAAATAAAATATAAAAAGTTTTGGAAAATAAACAAACATGAAAATATAAGTACTTTAAAACTAAACGTTAAGAATTATAAATAATTATACACCATAATAACTATAATAAATTTAAAAATATTTTTATTGTGTAACTGTATATTATTATAGTATAAGAAAAATACAAAATGCATACTATGAGCATTTCACGTACTGCAGTTTATGTTACAAACAACTTGTTAACTTTGAAAATGACCAAGTCCCTTGATGTTTCGAATTCAATAAGTCGACGTCCTCTGTACTTGAAATCCTAAATACGTAGGTTCTTTCCGCTTCGGTGAATTGAAGAAAGTCAACCGTGTAATTATACTGTGTTGTGTATACATATATATATATTTATATATATATATATATATATAAGCCGACATGGAACTTTACTGTTTTTTTTTTTTTAACAATTGACTCATGTTTTGTTGTGTATAATGGAAACTTGAGAATATAATATGTAATAGAATAATGTTTTTTAGTGTAAAAACTAAATTTTGTTTCGATAATAGGTATGTATTTTTTAAAAACGTGTGCACGGAATTTCAGTATCTTTTACTCATCTCCTCAAAAACAAACATTAGTGAATATTGCCATTTTTGTCATACAGCTATAATTATACTCAATGTCAGTCTGACCACTCACTTACTCGGCAATAACCATAGGCCCCTGGATATTTACTAATACTGGGGGCCCATAATTAAATAATAAATACTATATTCAAATCTCTTATGATTCATGACTATGATGAACTATGATGACTATCATGAACATGATTCATGTTCCAATCTAATTAATTTGTAATTATACAACATCTTAATAATAATTTAAGCCTAGTTTATTCAATATATTATATATAGCATTCAAATAGGTACGTTCTTATACTTCTTTGCATATTATAAGTTAAGTTTTTTCACAATTTAAAAACAAAAATTAGATGTTTTATAAGTCAACAATTTCTAAATCATTTAATTGTCTACTTTTTAAAGAAAATATTATCAAATTGATAAGCAAAGACGAATAAATTATATTTTTGTATTTTGAATCTTCTAACAATGAATTTAAAAAAACACTACTACTTTAATAATTTATTATAATTTATTTAATTAATTTTATACATATTTATTAGATTTTTTTCACAATAAGAAAATATATTAATTTTCATTTTATTATGTGTATAATTATAAAAAAGTATACAAAATAGGAAATATTTATTATGTAATATATTTTTATGTTACTGGTGAATAACGAAAATTGATAAATGACGTCATTTCTCGGTCAATATAACGTCTTTTATCAAAATGATTCAATCATGCAGGTTAATGTTGGAAAAAAAAACATGTCTTAAACTCAACTTCACAGATCATTGACGTCATTTACCAAGATTAGTACTTTCAATGATGATAAAACCAATTATGTTATTACTTAAATGATTTTTCTACTACTTAATCTAACGAAAAGTTAGGTTAATTGACATTGATAAAATAGGTGCAAACTATAAATTATTTTTGGTGAAATTAATATAAATATAACATTTCCGCTTAATTGCAACTTTACAAGCACGTTTTTTAGTGCTACAATTAGTTTTATAATTACATTTATTGAAGCCTTGATGACCAGCTATTCCTAATCCTGTAAATTCACGTATAAAGTTATTTCCCTATCTTTAAAGTCGCTAGAATATAAGTGAAGATACTAACTAATAAGCAAATAAACCATTTCATATTATTACTTGGGTTGTCGTTAGTTAGGTTTTTGCTCGTCATGATATTTTAACGAAGCTTCATTGCTATACACACTGGACGTTCTTGAGTGTCGTTCACATTGATTTAAATGAATCGAACATCATTCTTTAACTAATCTGTTAATCGTTTTCAATAATTGGGGAATGTCTACATTTACAAAATTTACCAATTTGTTGGTAAATGGCGTCATTTTAATAATATTTTATTAATGAATAATTTTAAAGTAATAAATACTTTTATAATTAAAAATAAAGTAATTTTATTATAATAAACATTATACCTGCACATATAAAATCAGTGACATTTTTTGACATTTTTTTTTTAATTGTATGCATGGAATTGTGTCTCATTAGATATATTACTGGGTCAGAACCCATCATGATATATCCCGACACTGATTATACCTATATAATATTTGAAATTACGTAAATTTATACTAAATAATTTGAACTTTGTTGCGGTATAGCACGTTCGGATAATATAACAGTGTCGGTTCGGTTATGTTTTTTGACAGTACAAGCCGCGGGAGGGATAAATAGAAATTATTAAAATTCGTTCCGAGCAAAATCTAAATTATTATCCGCGTACACTGCTTGGAATAATAGAGGAAAAATATAAAAAAAAATTACGAATTTCAAAGGAGAATGCCATTAGCATAAATTGGATTATTATTATTAATGATATCAATACCATTATAAATATATAATTTATGGTATACTCATGCCACGAATCGACTTTTTGATTATATGTGGCTATAATTTGTATTTGATATTTTTTTTTCTTATAACGATACGTTGGACCGAAATAACGCGAGACGAGTTGTGAATACGTAATTACAGTGCGTTTAGAGTATTATTTCGGTAAAGTTGTACCCATGACCATTGACCGATCGAATGGCGTAGTATACTGTTGGCTTATCCTAGTGGATAAAGGGATCCTTTGAAATTATGGATCGAGAGCAATTCAATTTTCGAATTTCACGAGCCAAATATTTCTCGACCAGTTTACGTCCAATAATTATAAGTTTATAATATAAATACGAGTATTACAACGGCGAGCGTATCACAAATCTAATCACGTGGCGTTTGTTTTCAACAACTGCATTTCAAATGTCACTTATTGTTATTGTAATATCTATTATGTAAATAATATAAAACATAGTTTTTAAGATAAAATTGTATAAACTACGTTATATGTATAATATACACTGAGAAATTTGCCTAATTAGTTCACTTCTATTTTTCTTTTAGTAATAATGCATTTATTTGAACTATTCAATAATTAGAAGTTTTAATTATATCACGGTAGATCATATTTACAAAAATTCAAATTTTTACTTTAAAATTTTCTTGTAGTAATTCAAACTATGTTTTTTCAACATCATTTTATTTTAACAGATACTTGTTTTTTTTTAATTTTGATGAATCTATATTAAATTTAAAATGAATACATTTTGAATTATTTAACATTGTAAATTAAGATTATTAATTTATATAATATACTAAGATTATAACCGTGTCATTCGTATATAATAATATTATCATTTTATTTGTATTTGGTTTAAAAAATCGCTTCCGCCTTATTTCCGCACACAAGAAATAAAACGTTATGTGCCTTTATGAAAAAAAAATGTATCGCTTCGGACGCGTGAGTGTGAGGTCGATGACGACAACGATAAGGTGGCAGCTGAAAGTGCTCTGAAAAGTATATGTTTATTTTTCGGACCTTTAACCCTTTTTTGCCGACGCATGCGCATCCTGCACACCCGAAGATAAAGGTTACGTCGACTAATTAATAGCTCTTTGCCACCCTTACCATTACCACTACATCCACCACAAATGTATACATATATGTACGCTGTGATTTACGGACACACCTCTGTCGTCGAAGTTTTGTATATTATTATTATTATCTTTGTCTCTATTATTACGTCTGTCGCTCTTCATCTGACGAATCCGACGTGTGATGCAACCTCCACTATCGCATCAGTATATTTTCTGAATACTCGTCCCAAACTCTCAACAATAATTTATTACACGTCACGTCACTATATATAGTATATATTATATACAGTGTATATATTTTTGAATTATCATATTCGCCATATCTTCCTTACTCATTATTACGGGCTTATATAATACTAAGTACACAAATTAAATAACAATAATTAATTCGTTTGAATTCCGAATTATAGGTACATCAATATTAAAAAAAAATGTATACAATAATTAATTTACTGTAAAAAATGGGATTGTATATCATAAAATACCCAAAATCAAATTTTAAATAACTGAATTATTGAGGAAAAAAAGGTTAACATGTATACTTGGGGAATCACCCTGTATAATAAATATATGCATATACGTATTAATATATTTATACATTATAACAATATATTTATATACGACGGTATCCGTGATTGTCGACAGGTCGGATGACTGACATGCGCATCTAACAAAATATAATACATATAATATATGACATATTAAACGAATCGCGACGACAATGGGCCAAACTTTGTTTTCTGCATATAAACGTGTAGTTTTATATAAAACCAAACTTTCCCGGGGAATTTAAGTTTTTTGACGTACAATCGCCGAAATTATCTAAATGTTCTTCTCGAATATTTCACGAACAACTATTTTCACAACGCGTTTTAATCTTCCCGACGATGCGGCGCGGGCATGAACTCCTCGGTCGGGCGCGTGTGTGTGACGTGCGCACTCCGACGTGTACTCTGCTCGTTAATTTCTGCTTTTATCAAGACATGTCGTATACATGTATAGTAAATATGTACACATATGCGGTGACGACGGACGCGTATATATGACCTTGAGAAGTGATAAAATAAAAAGTCCGCCTGAACAGTAGGTATATGTCCCACCGTTAAGTTTTAACTTCAAAGTCGGTCATAAAAAAACGGGTTTAAGTCACAAACCGCAGGCCGCGAACGAAAGAGAAAAACAGCTGCGAGTGGAGTAATACACTATAGATATAAAATAAAGTATAAGACGTATCTATATAACAAATGTTTTACCTCTCTTCCCCGCCAACACAGGGACCTTGTCAATTATATACAATAGTATATCACGATCAAACGATTTAATAAATTCGTACCCATTCTACATTTAATATTAATAATAATAGGATGCACAATAAAGCATAGATTCATAAAATACGACTTAATCGATTAAACTGTAGAAAATTAGCCTCAAGTACAAAATATACGTTCACTATATTATTATATGATAATAATTAATAATTATTATAACTGATGCTGCATCGCGTTTCCACTATCAAATTGAATAATTCCAGTGAATTTACTCTGTTTTAAACTCCGTCAAATGTAACCTAAACATTCTATAGTTGTTTGGGTGATTTATAAAATACAAAAATATTATACAATACAATGATATAATATTATATTATTTTCTGTAACCAATGACAACACTATAAAAATAAAAATATAGATTTCCGTTAGCCGAAACAAAACCCCAGTGCGAGCCCCTCTTCGAAATATACATTTTGCAAAAGACTTTCTCAGTACAATTGTACGTATTGGTACGGTGGCAATACGTAAATTTCAAGTAGGTAGATTGATTAGTCAAAACATCTTCATTTATTTATGCAATGATACAAGTGCTTAAGTTCAATAGAAAAATCAAATGGCATAATTTAATTAGAAAAACGAGAAAATATGATGTTAAACATAGATATATAAACGTACAAATATCGTCGTGTTATAATGTCGTATTTTATAATATAGGAACTGCGTGGGATACGGCATCGTATTTTATCTATAAACGCGCTCTAGAGTGATTACGTTTTTTTCGTTTGATTTTTAACCGCAGGAAGACATATTTCCGGTCTTTTTCCTTTATTCTTATGTTGGTATTTATTGACGTATATTACAAAATTCTATTTGAATTTAATGGAAACAGGGGACCGCCACTTTGTTATGTTGTTCACGCAGAAGTCCCGCAAACTCCAATCCTCCTATTTCGATAAATTCCCAATAAAGTTTTAAAGCTATTCCGACTCTACCTGTGAGTGTGTATCTGTGTGGCACTTTATATATTATTATTCTATATTTTGAATTCAAGTTAGTGAGTTATTGAAAGCCCGCGTATATGTTTGTTAATAATATAAACAACGAACAAAAATGTTTAACACCAATGTTTCGAACATATAATAATATATATATATATACCAATATATACACATAATGGCATTTATAATGTTTACTTAACCGTCTTCTACTTTTGTAGTCAAATGTATGAACTACCACTTACGTTTAATAACAAAATGTCGTCGAGCGATTTAATGGATTTTAGTCACGTTTTTCAATTATCCATTTAGCTGCTTTTATAATATATAAAATATATATACTTATTATTATAATATATATATTTATATACATACATACATATTATATTGGAACGCGCTCGAAATACTTAAACAATAGTTAGTTAAATGTGAGCGATTTTGATTGCTTTTTACAAATATATATATAATTTTGTGTGTATTTACTACTCGTCATAAATATTTAATACTCAATATCCGAAAGGAAAACTTATATTTTTTGAATAAATCATAATCTGTATTGTTCGTTACATAATAATATATTAATATTGAAAACCGACCATAGTTATAGAAAAACTCATCAACTCTACTACGTTATCTAATATATTTTATACACCGAAGGAAAAATAAATAGCTTTCATTAATTTATTGAGTTTCAGTGAACTTCGTACACATAATATAATTCTCTTTTCAGTTTTCAAGGGGTTTAATATAAATAATTTAGATTAAATCTTAAGGAAAATCAAAATTATAAATATATTGAATTACTTATATACACAACGATGTTTAAGTAGATCTACAGCATTAGTTATCACTATTCATAATTGTTGTGTACTATTACGATTTACAAAATTATAATTAAAAACGGTTTCATGCGGGGAAAAACGAGAAATATAAGAAACGAAATATTCTCTATAAAATGAAGAAAATTTTTCTTATGCTATATAAGTTTTATTTTTTCAATACAATATTTTTTTATAAAAAAAAAAATGACCCAAGTTTGACAAATATAAAAATAACAGGTTTTAAAACAATAATAACTTTCTTTGTACTAGTGATATTGAAAAAATAAATATATCATCCATGGTAATAGTATTACTTTTATGATTAAAATTTAGAATTTTTATACTAAAATTATTATAGATGGATTATGGTTCTTATCCGCGTGAAATGGGTTTTAACAAACAATTTTTGGATATGACGTAGTCATCCTCTTATCGAACATTGTATTTATTAAAATGATTAATCAGATGTATAAGTTTCCACTGAAACGTTTTTTTTTCATACATTATTTATCATAATAGTTTGATTATTGTAATATAATAAAGGTGTCGTATTAATAAATCTGAAAACTTGTGTGTGATAATCATTTAACGATATGACTTTTTTGGCAAAACTATTTAAATTCAATTAACGTATATTAAGGTCTGTAATGAATTATAATTTATTTATTATATTATATATACCCTCCATCGTTGTATAATAAAAATTGAATAAAATTATTGTATCAATTTCCGTAGTGCCATCTGCTTCGATTTCTGGTGGTCCGGACATTCACGTGAATGAAGGAAGTACCATTAATCTGACGTGCATCGTGAAGTTCAGCCCGGAGCCGCCGTCTTACATCTTCTGGTATCATTACGATGAGGTATGTAAATTATGTGCTTACTAATAGTCTTAAACGCGTTAATCGGTAGGCATATCTATATGACTTTTAAACGTTGAAATAGTTATGACATTTTAGATTCTGAACGAAGCGAGAAGAATGTATTGATTTTACAATGATGAGTGTGTGTTTTTTTTTTAAATTATTCGTGTCTGAAGAAACTTTTTATAGTATAGAAAATGCTCAGATCATCAACTTCGATTGAGATTTTCGGTAGAAAATTGGATCTAATTATTTTTAAGGAGGTCAACATTGGAAATCTCAGTATTTCGTAAAATAATCGGAGGAAAAAAAGAAAATATAAAAATCTTTTTTATTATATTTGATGATTAATCATCAATTTAAATATAACGCAATATATATTACAGAGACGAGACACACTTAACACCTACTATTATACTAACGTACGGCAAAGCAATTACTTACTTAACAACTAATATTTTGTCTCGGAATAATTTAAAATCCGTTTACCTAACACAAATATAATAATATCGTTAACCTCTCGTGTAATAATAATTCCAAAAACTATGTTTGATTTGATAAACTACTAATCAAACAAGATATTTAAGAACACGGCACTGCAACGCAATTTAATTTAAACAACAATAATAATTGTGTATAATACAACTCGATACTACTACTCAACCGATTTCTAGTGAGAAATTTTATTATACAAATTACACGCATACATAGGCTATATATTAATATACATATAACGAGGCTAACTTTGGCTAACTGATAACTAAAATGCCTTCGTATACCCCCCTCCCACATCTCACTACATACGCACACTTATTCATGCATACACTGCAATGAACTGTTTCTAATTTAGTAGTCTATCCAAAAACAAATATACTTCGACCATCTCTCTCACACACCTGGCAACCCCCTTCCCTGCAATACAAACACTATATATTATCATACAGTATGATATATGTAAACAAAACAACAATAACAGTAGGTTTGTATACATATTTTAGGTAAAGCGTTCTTGAGTTTTCAAATTCATATTAAACGTCTATCATTTATACATTATCGTCGCACGATGTGCAAATATAATTTATGCCGGCGTACCTTTATATTATGTCTCTCATGATTTAATTATAATTTATAATAATATAATATGGTTATTACGATTTTTTTTTATTCCTAAACTCGTCCGTTTTACGTATAAATACGCGTGTATGGTGTATATAGCAACCATGGCCGTTAGACGTGTAGAACATGCGGGGAAAACTGTGGTTAAATACAAACGTATGATAGCGTTAAGGGCGTCATCAGCGAAGGGGAAAAAATGCGATCGTTGGTAATTATTATTATATGTATATTGCATGTATATAGTATACACAAGAGCCATTTCGAAAGTGCGGGGTCGTTGTGTGTGTTGTAGTAGTTCCTCGATTTTAAGCTCCGGATTATTATTGGAATGAGAATAAAAAAAAGTTTTAGGATTTTAATTATTCTCCTCGATGGTATCATATCCTATATTATATTTATATACAATATATATGTAATACGTACAGTGCAACAATATTATATTAGGATTATGATGTAATTTACGTAATTAATGAACACGCGAAAAATATACCAACCTATATAATAATAGCTGTGTATATATATAGTTAGATTCGCATTACTCGCGGCGCGCAATGTTGTTATATAGGTATGCTCACGCTTACCTGTACGGTAATAAATAATAGCTAAGTTCCTTTTTAATTGCAGAGTATAAAATATCTTTAAAAGCTTAATGATCATAAAATATATGGCGTAACGTCCGAACGCCACCGACGTTTTAAATTAATTATTAGTGCTTGAAAGTTATAGAAATTAAAATAGTTGATGCCAAAAAAAAAAAATGTGTAGCTTTTATTAATTACATAATAGTATAGTAGTATATTAAAAACTATTAAAAAATAACTACCTATAATACCAATGAAACGTAGTGGAAAACTCAAAACTGGTTGGGTTTTTCAAAAATAATATGAAGTGGCAGTTATAACACAAAACATAGCATCATCAAAAGATTTTGATATATATAGACTTAAGTTATAGTGTAAAAATTGGGTTTTTGCTACTCTGCACGGATTTTTAGAAAAGATAAATATATGCCTACGTTTAATAATTGAGTGTAAATTTATATAAATAATAAAATTAAACCTAGGTTAATGTTTTATTTAGAAAATAATAAATAAGTTTTAAAAAAAATAATAAGAAATAAGTCCTTTTTTTCTAAATTTAACAAAATATGTGAAAATATATATTTTAATTAATTTTTTTTTTTTTAAATTGTATTGTACGTATTTCTAACTTGGTTCACTATAAATCAAGAGCATGTATAAAAAAATATGCAACTTCTACAATTTCCGAGCACTAATATTTTTTTTAAAACAAGTATTTTCAAGTAACATTATATTAATATCACGCGCATTTAAAAGCAAACGGCTTACTCACTTTACTTCAATATAATATATAGATAATATCACTAACGAAATCTTCAGCACAATAGTGCAGCAACACTGCTGTATAATATTCTATATACATAAATAGTGCCACACGTTATAAAACAACCCAATGGTCTCGTTTTGATTGTTTGGCGTTATGCGCTCAAGTTTATAAAATGGACGTAGACAAATAATTGAACGAAAAATATTGTATACTTTTCTAGTATAATATTCTATACACGAATCGTTCAATTTTTCTCTCATCGGAACCGATTAAAAAAAAAAATGTATATGGCTTTTGTTCTGTTATGCATACATGACTTACCGCATGACAGCCAACAACGACAGTGGCGTACTGTGAGGAGTGGTGGAACTATGGGGTTTGACCCCTATCCTCCGATCGATGAAATGCCTCCACGATCCGTAAAATAGTTTTCTCATCTACAGTTTTATAGACAAAAAAAAAATAAAAATAAATCTTATATATAATAGAATACAAATTTTTTCTTTTGGTTTCTACAGTTTGTGATTTAATCAATTCAAATGTGCATTCCTTTATTCTATTATCCGTAATCACTGATTATCAGATATTTATGATAATAATATTATGTATAATATGTGCATAACCCGGTGAGTTAACTAGTAATTCTGTGTATACTTTCAATACACAACTATAATGCGATTTCCGTTGATTTTTAATAATTATTGGCTTTATTTATTTCCCAATTTTATTTTATTAGAATTATAAATTAAAATTCTTGATCGCGTCATTGCAACATAAAGCTATAGTATAAACTACAATCAACCCGAAAAAACGCGGATAATATTATTCTATTATATGATTATATTGATACAAATATTCGAATTCCTGTCGTATTCTAAAATATAATAAATAAATCATTATAATATAATATTAAGTATTATTTAAACGATGGGGTATGAAAGCGATAAGTTGATCCACGCATATAACATTGTGTGTACGCAAACTATTTGACGGTTAGATCCAACAGACACATAAAAACGACTATGTGTTTCACACGAAACTAAACAGTAACAAGAGTTTAATCATTAGATGACCCAGTTAGTTTCGGTGTAGGCAAAACGAGACATTGGCCGTTCGCTTGTCTGAAAATCGGACGGATAAACAACGTCTATAATAATGGAGGGAGTAATGCTGCCGCAACAGAAGATTAGCGGTCGCCGGATTTGTTAACGAAACGGCTAAAAAACAAGAATAAAAAACGACCGAGTTCTATATTTTATAATAATAACCGTAAACAATATTAACGGTAATACATTTCCGAGATGCTTTTTGTAGACAAATCGTGGTCATAGTACAAAAATCGCTGATAATATTACGGACAAACGTGATATTTTTGTCTCATGGATATATTCCATTTATGTGTAGATATATCTGTGAGATTAATAATTTTAAATAACATCGATGAATTTCATTAAATTAAATAAATGAGAGACAAATTAAATTTAAGACAATACATATATTATTACCATTCTAAATATAATAGTATTTGTTTTAAGAACCTTCTATCACCCCGTTTGATTTTTTTTTCAATAGAAAGCTTTTTTAATTTTATACATAATAATATATATATTAAGATATTCAAAAATCCACTTTCAATCTACCAAACCCTCAATGATGAGAACACAGATGCATTCAGCAAATTTTTAAACAATATAAATTTAAGTAATTCTCTGTAAATAATGTATCCCTATCTGTAATTCTGTACTAAAATGTTATGTATGTTAATCAGATTTTTCTAAATGCAGGCTAATAACCTGTGTTTTTGAAGCCTTAATTCAATAAAAAAAAAATATATATATATATATACAGATATAATTGCGCATCGCTTTACTTTTGTTGAAACTCTCCTCTCCTCTCGTTTATATTCTTTCTAAGTTATCTCTTTCTGGATATTATATTTTTCTAAATGCTCGTTCGCTTGAAATTAGCATCGTTATTATTTTTCAAATAAATCCTTACGCTTCTTTGTATAACTACTTTTATAAGATGTAAAGAATAAAATCATTGTAAATTGTTTTATTAAATTTATTTTGCCTATAATTTCGCATATTTTAGAATTTTATGTATACTTCCTTTATTTTTGAATGCCGATTAGTTCGTGTATTATTCATTGTTTTTTAGTGCATTCATTTCAAAACCATGAGAATAATATAGGACATTATTAACTAAAATGAGTACAAATACTCTGTTGAATATTACAAAACTACGATTTTAGGATACAGGTACCATTTTTGCTCTCATATATGTTTTATTAATATGATTGAAATTTATAACATCATACTTTAAACATATTGCATGCTAATTGAGAATTTTGAATATGGTACGTGTAATATGTTACAATAATAATATTATATTATTTATATTTCTTAGTTGAAAAAATAACGATAACAAAATGAAATTATATTTCAGTGAAATCAATAATAAAAATAAATAAACTAAAAGCACTTTTTACACTTCCCAATTAGATAATATATTTATAATAAATAAATAAATAACTATATAAATTGTCTTATTACTTTGCAAAATAGTTTCAAATGATATTGGTCGGTGATAATATTATATACACGAAAATCAAAAGTGTTCAATCCAATAAAACGATTAAATAAATATTATGTAAATCTAGTGATCAGTAACGTAGCTCTCTTTGTATTGGAAAATAATAAAGATTTTGAAAATGTTCCTTTTTCATAATATTAAATTGTTACAAGACAACATTTTTTGGAGGGAAAAAATGAAATATTTTATTATTTTTATTCGATATAATATTATAAGTTTTTTATTGTTTTTTAATGACAATATATAGGTACATTATTGATTTCATATTCCTCAGCAGAATATTATTCAAATTATTTTGATCTTACAAGTCAAATTTTGGAAGAATAATCTATTCATTATAAGTATTTAAAGTTTAGGTTTAGATCGGCATTTTCCAAAGTACTCATGTACCAATCTACTTCACTCGAATGAATATCAGATACTTGTAATTCATAAATTATTCGTCCAAAATTCTATTTCTATATGTACTATAATCTAAATACTATATGTAATATTCTGTTTTGAATTGATAAATTATGAATTCATGGCTTTTATTAAATATATATATATTATGATAAAAATTGTATTTTTTAACAACTGAAAATGATATAAAAAGGAATATGTTATATATATAATATATACAACATATACTCACGATTTTGTAAATATTGTATGTGT
Source organism: Rhopalosiphum maidis (assembly GCF_003676215.2). Lineage (NCBI taxonomy): Eukaryota > Metazoa > Arthropoda > Insecta > Hemiptera > Aphididae > Rhopalosiphum > Rhopalosiphum maidis. The sequence goes on along the minus strand of NC_040877.1, from coordinate 51,860,128 downwards.
ACATTTTTTATGATATTATTTTCTGGTACATTTTTTTTTTTTAATTGTTCATTTTCAACAAACGACGTTGTTGGTGCGTATTCATTCTAACTTGATTCTCCGAGAAATATTTTTTTTTAAACGAGAAATAAGTGCTAAAATATAACGTATATATTATAATAATACAAAAGTCCGACATGAATTATTATTATTATTAGTGTGTAAGCTGGCAATGGCTATACACAGAATGAAAGTTTCGAATGAATATACTTACGAAATAACGTTGTAGAGAGGGGAAAAAAAACATTGAAATATATATTTTATGTCGAGCGGCGCTACGCTACGCGGACAACCCAATAAGCCGCTTATGGCGCGTATATATTCAAGATTCACAGAAGTTATCGTCGATATTATTGTACACCGAGCCGTAAACTTTTCTCCGGCAACTACTTTCAAACGAAATTCATGGTTACGGTGCACATATTATGTATGTATGTATGTATGGCTAATACAAAAGTTGTCTCATACATATATAACGACACGCGTATTATTACTCACGTTTTATGTAAATTCGATATAAATTATAATATTGTTTACTGACTTTGCATTTCACCAGGGGGTGGGGGTAAAAGAATAATCGAAACGAACGTAACCAAACTGATGCAAAGCTTTGTATAATATATCATATGAAATATGTAAATATAATAGGATTTATAATATTATAGTCATTGAATTTTCAATAGACACATTTTTTGTTTGATTTCAAGTTTTTTCACGTAACACTTCCATAATAGACATTATACCAGATTATTATTATACAATATACAATAAAGGTCCACGGAATGGCTGTACATTGAAAATTGTTAACAAAATCTGACATTTACTATATACACGTCTTAATCATAAAACCATATATGTGTGTTAGACTTCACGGATAAGCAACAAACATCCATTATATTATTATTCTTGTTATAAACAACTATTTGATCTGGAAATAAATTCACTTTATGCCATAAAATTATTAATATATTACAGAATCATCGATTAAATCATTTATGTAATACAAATATTATTTACTATTTTTTTAAATACATACATTTTTTAATTCAATTTTTTTAATAAAATTATTTTTCAAGGGAACTTCATTTATGGTAATTGAATTTTGAACGAGTATTTAATTAGTTATAGCTAATAAGTATTTAAAGTGTTGTTGATCGGTTTGGTGAACTAACATTTTTTAAGATGCAATTACTTATAAGCTCACTATAAATATATAATTAAAACTTATATAAGTTTAACTACCTATAATGATAAACAACTTAATCGAAATTAAATGTGTATATATCAAAATGTTACAAATAATTTATTTCAGAATTTAAAATTAAAAATGTATTTTGCCATTTATAAAAGTAAATAGCTTACAAAAATTATGTTGATAAAAAGAGTACATAATGAAAATATATTTATTTTACGAAAATCATATTTTTATATTGACTTTAAATTAGATAAAATAATATTTCCAAGTATTATATTGAGTTGACATTTCAAAATAATGAGTATCTAAGGTTGAAAAATAAATCACCCTATATATATATATATATATATATTATGTTCGTGCGATTCTACATCGTTATTATGACAATCATATTGCTATTAATCGGCCATTTAAAAACTATAACTACAGACTTTAATAATATGGTGTAATACAAAATATGCGTGTAATTTTATCATATTTTACCAATAGTCGAAACGTTTATATTATGTTTTTCTTGTATTATTCATAATAATAACTTATAATTATAATATTTACTATTTTCTTTAATTTATTAGACATTAAAAATGTTTTATGATAACAAGAGGTGTTCCTTGAAAATTTTGAAAAAAAAAAAAATAACTAAAACTTTTAAAATCAATACATTCCTCGTCACTATAAATAATAAAAAAATATTAAAATTTAATGAATGCTTAAAAAAGTACCAAATTTCTGTTATATTTTCAAATCATATTAATTATCAATCAAGATACTTTTCCATTCCCAGTGCATGATGTTACGGAAAGTTGCCTAATTATATCCAATTTGCTACTAAAAACTATCCTCATTTTTAAAAACCAAAACATTTGTATTGCTCCAAAAAGTATTTATAGACACAAATAAAACATACACACATTGTTAAATTAATAAATTTATCACATTGCTCAAAATCTAAAAAAAAAAGGTTAAGTAAAATAAAAAAAATAAAATATTAATTATAGTTTAGGGAGTAAAACGTACATATACATATTATACTTAACACATAATTTATGATTTAATTATACTATACAACATACTACTTAATAACGTTCCGCGTGTTAAAACAATCGACACTATGACTATATAATATATTATTATAGGTATAGGACATATATTAAACCAGACCATTAACTACAAGGAAATCATACTTATTATTAAAAACACGATTGTATAGTCTTGAGTACCTACGCTATAGGTTATTAAACAACATGACGTAATATAAGTTCCTTCGAAATATTATAATTATTATAACGAAAACCGTTCGAGAGTCAATCCAGTTATTAAATTATGTTTTTTGACTTATTTTTTATCTATTGCTCGAGAATAATGCTCGCATATTATCATCATTAATATTTTTGAAAACTGTATAGTACAGCGATACTCAACCTACGGCCCGCGGACCGCATACGGCCCTTCAACGATTTATATGTGGCCCGAACCGAACTCATTGCATTGATAAAAAAATATAAATTTCAAAACTAATATTATTATAAATATAAAATATAACAAAACAATCAAAGTGTGTCGCACGCACTTGTGATAAGGATGATTATGGATTTAAGGATAACTATCTCAATATCAAAATTCACACTAATTTAGAATAAATATTTAATTTAATTTTTTTTATAATACATTTTCAAATGTTATACAATATAAACAATATACACAATATATAAATTTATTTTTATTTCATTTTTTTAATTTCCGTTCCATTCATTTCGACTGGCGGCCCGCATAATATTTTAAAATATTTTATGTGGCCCAAATAAAAAAAGGTTGAGTATGACTGGTATAATACTACCGAATAGCTACCTACATTTCAACAATAAATATTTCGACAATTGGATATTAATTTGGCAACATAATTTTTAAAACAATCAGTTATTATTTATATTATTATTATTAGATAACTACTATTCAATTAATTTTGTATTCGATTATCATATTGTTATCATGAAATTTTAAATTCATCGTTGGTTTACTGTTGTGATGTCTGCATGCAAAAATACCGTGTGAAGGTATAAAAAACATAATGTTTATACAATTTTGTATGCCGAGAATTCATTGATTTTTACAAAACATTTTCATAATATAAAAAACAAAATATTAGACGAGATAATGACAATGCTGAAGCGCGAGAACTGAGACTATAATATATTTGCATTGTACGTAATTCATGTAAATTATAATCATAATTGTTTGCTACGTTTGCTAAGTAAATATAATAATAGCACATACATGCTATTTATGTCTGCAGAAAATCGTATTTTGTATGATGATTGATTTTAGTCAATTAGTATTATTTTCCAAATTCTAGAAAGTTAAGCTAAAAACTACGAAATCACTACGTCTTGCATCCAACCGAGTTTAGGTTCTATATTATATTATGATATAATATTCGGTAGTTGTTTTTTTAGTGAAACGAGGACTGTTCGTAGGACTGATGCAAAACCACACAAGTTTGGAAGTTTTGAAAGTGCTACTATAGGGTACTCGGTGATGAAACAACAAAATATGTCCACGATAAACGGACACAACATTATAATAATTCCTCAGGGCTATAGTAAATTTATTCGCGTTTGCGGGTTTTTTTTTTTAAATTGTTTTTTGGTTTTGGGATTTTACACAAAAGGTAAAAAGTTTGATAAGCATTCGTTTTACATAACATATTTAAAAATTTATAAATGACATTTTATTTTAGATTTTCTGCGGAGCGAATATTTTATTGATTTTATAATGATACTTATTTATTTTATTTTTGTATCTAAAGACACTTTTTCAAATAGAAAAACTACTCTGTTCATCAACTTCAATGAATTTTTCTAGTTGAAAATTTGATCTAGTAAATACTTTTAAGAAATAAACATAAATAATTCTTTGTAGTTTTTAAAATAATAATAAAAAAAATACAAATACTTATTGAAAATTGTATAATATTATTACTTTGTTAATCTACCAAAAAGTTGGATTGTCCGATAAATTCTTTTTTTCAAGTATAATAATAACGATTTATCATTGCATTTAAATTTAACACATCCATTACAATGACTACTCAATGGCGATGTACACTTGACAACTTGTATGCAACAAACTGTTTACCTACATGCTAGTTTATTTTCACGTTTTAACATATAATATATTAGTTTATCTTATTTTATTAAAATTAACAACAATCGTGCTGTATTGAATTATAGTTTAAAATGTATTAGTCTATTTAAATTATACATATATATATATGCGCATAAATATTTGTAAGCCATTTCAAAAACTAATTTTTCCTAAATAATATGTATTCAATTGTTCGGTTTCGAAAATTTTTTGAGGATTTTAGGTGTATTAAATTCACAACCCTGCAATTAGTTCCAAAATAATATTTTATTTAGTCAGATACTTACGAAGACTTCTGAATGGTTTTATATTTGACTAATCGTTTTTCAGGTGATCAGCTATGATTCCCTTCGTGGAGGTGTGAGCGTGGTCACAGAAAAGGGAGACGTGACTGTCAGTTACTTGCTCATACAGGATGCGGTGCAAGCAGATTCTGGCAAGTACACGTGCAATCCATCGAATGCGGATTTATCCAGTGTAGTAGTACATGTCCTAAATGGTAAGTTTATAGAAATAAGTATAAATAATGTGTGTATTTCTAATCTAGTAGCTAGGTATTCATTTTTTAAATACCATATTTTAATATATTTTTTTTTATTTTTTAAAAACCATTTTCATTTAAATATGTGTAATACATTTTATTTCAAAGGTTTATTTATTTTTATAATGGATTTTTAAAATAATTATTTTTCATTGGCTCAAACCCGGTCAAAATATTATAAATACTAACATATTTTAAATATACATTTTTGTATTATATGCACCGTATATTTTTACCATTGTAATATATAGCCTAAAAATTATTCTGTCAAACAATTAATTTTTATACATTTTTTAAAAACTTAATACATATTTTAGGATTTTTAATACTTACTTTTTTTTAAATTTTAATTGCTCTACATTATTACGATCTATAAACCCTACATAAAAGTACAGAGCATATTATAATTTTTTTTTTTTTTTTTTTAATTAAATAACATTATTACAGTATAACTAATAAATAATGTAATTATACTAATTTAACGTCGTACTATTTTCTTTTCGTTTTATCTTACAGGCGAAAGTCCTGCAGCCATGCAGACCGGTTCGGCCGGCTTATCCAACAGTTCTATCACGATACTATGCGTGATGATCCTGAGCTGGACGTTCACCAGGACCGATGATCAGTTAAGATAATAGACACGCGCCTGCCGCCCGTATCTGCTCCTCTCCAGCAACCATTACTCTAATAATATAAATTATATTATTATATAAAAATTTACATTTAATTGCAAGCTATAATGATAACCAAATTTAAAACAGTAAATACAAAAACGGAAACAACGTTAGACCGAAAAAACACGCGTGCGCGGCCGGACGTGATGTATTCTATCGTTTCGACTAATCACGAGTATACCACGTTATATTGTACGATATCGAATCGCACTTAACATCAGATTCATTCCTTTAAAATATTATGTTCTGTGTGACTTTTTAACAGACAACCGCCCTCAAAAGAGGTGTGCTTGTGTTATTTTCTTTTTCTTTTTTTAGAAACAAATGTGTAAATATTATTACCACAATAATAATTTTATTATAAACGTTGTACAGGATTTTTCTACATATTTATCCACTACTTTGTCGTCAGTTACACGTTCGGTGTATGGATATTATTATTATATAGATGTCGCTTAAACACGACGAGCTGGTTTATTTCCCGCAAAGTCGTTGTTAAACACTGGAAAACACTCGTGTTTTTGTTTTGTTTTTTTTTTTACAAATTGTTGCTCTGTACATATTATATACATATAACTATCTAAATTCTCGTACGATTATATGCACTCCCCGGTTTTCGACGCGTATTCGTTTTGTTATCGCGTCACCGTAAATTGTTTAATAGTAATTAATGTCCGGTCGTTTGTTGTAAAAAAATAAAAATAAAAATGTTTTATTTTTCGTACGCAGCATATTTCGTCGTATTACCGGCTATACATGCCCAAACGGAAACATCATACCCACAAAAACGAACGAATATCGAAAAGGGGTAATCTCGCCCCGCTATACCTATATAACTGGACAGCGTGTAATATAAATTGTATGAAATCGTCACTGTGAATTACGTGTGCAATTAGGGAATGAGGAGGGGTATCCGATCAGCCTTTTCAAATGTTATACAATATAGGGTATACTGAGTATAGATTTATGTACCCTGATGGGTGTATATTTTATTATATGTGTATAATACAAGACTATTCTAAATGATTCATCTGTTGCTTGGTACTTGGCTTTTAATCTATACATCACATGATATTAATCTATGTGTATCAATTGGATGTTGTTCTTGTAAACATTTTTAGTCATTTACAAGATATTGAATGTATACCATAAAATAAATTTAAATTAATATTATTTAATTAAATGTATCAATTATTACTCTAAGCCTAAAAACTTAAAACATATAACAATCTGAAACCAGATGAATCATTTAGAAAATTATAAACAAACTTGATCCAAAATGTTAAAAATGTTTAAAGCGCATCATATACAGCAGATAGGAGACCGAGAGAGACAGAAAGAGCAAATAATTGTGACTATTATACTCGTATTTATTATCACTGTATCCGGCATCATAAGCGGATCACCACTACGTCGGAGCCGTTTGTATAAATTGTACGTCCCGTCAAATTTTATTTTAACGCGTTTTCCCCGATGCGCGAGCTTGCACCAAATTACATCGGACAATGGCGATATTATTAATATTGACGCTTGTTTGTGCGCGTACAGATTACTACGTTACGCTCGGAACATTGTATACGTAAACACTGGGTGGAACAACGGTCCAGTAAGAGAAGAGGGTAAAAAATTAACCATTCGTGACGGTTTGGAACCGATAAATTAACGATATTGTAGTACACGTTATATCATAATACTATACGCGCCGTTACGGTTGGAATTCAAAACGTGTGTAACGTATATAATTTAATGTTATGTACACTTTACGAGATGTATACGGAATAACAATTATAACAATATCATCGTAATACGTTTTCGTTTTGTTGTCAACAGTGATATTATTATAAAAAGTGACATTGATTATGATATGATAACTAAAAACGGCGATACAGTTTTACTACCGCTACAGTATACCCATTTTTTAGACGTCAGCCCAACCGCTGCCAACCACCATCTAAACGTAGTTGGTAAAAAAAACTCGTTTTAGAACAGGCACGTTTAGTCGAAGTCATTATTCAGTAGGTATATACACTGTATTATGTATAATCTGAACAGCTGATACCTATTTAGAACTTTTTTTTTCTATTAAAATCGCGTTTACGTGTTTATTAAACATTAAGCACAGTTAGATCGATTCGCTTTTTATCTCTAATTATTTTTATTTTAAAATGTCTAAAAACTTGTTTCGAGGCATGATTTTTACACTATTAATGTATAATATTATAATAACATGGTGTCTGTAAGTACACCTCATATACCTTTATTCAACATTATAAAGCTCTATTATTATTTTAAATATTTATAAATTGAATTTTGTAACTTCGTTTTTTTCCTTACGATTTTACCATTCTTAGTATACTTTTTTTGAAACTCGATTAATATATTCAAGTTTATATATACAAGATAAATTAATAATTAAAAAATTATATCCTATGATAAAAAAAATATATTTCAAAGGGAAAACTCCCAAGTAGCCTTTTATTAATGAATACATTTTAATTTATTACATTTGTATGCCAAAATCGTTCTTTTAATTCTGACTTTAACGTCAACGAATAAACATTAAAACAAATCATTTCAATATTAATAACTTTATGCGTTTTAAAAAAAATACACCCCTGAAAATATAATTTATATGACGTATCGTATTTATTTTTGTTTTACTTTATAATGAAATCTGTATATACCACTAAACACTACGGTGATAATAACGCTCCAGAAAATTTAATGCGCAAAATTAAACTAAAAAAAATCTACACACCGGAAAATTGAATGAGTTAAATCAACCATAACGTTGCGTAGATAAATAATTTTATAATCGATTAAAACCCCATTAGACGTTATGACCTTTACAAAAATGTCCATTTACGCCATATATATAGTTTAATAGTACTAAAATACTATATAAAGTACATATATGTAGTATTTTTTTTTACAATTAACAATATACAACTCCATCCTATTATGGTATATAATGTAAGAAGGTAACTTATAATATACGACACAATGTTGTCGTCGCGGTTATTTATAAGGATCAAAACAATTTATAAACGCGATAATCGCATTGATTTTTAAAGATACGTAAATTAATTGTGTTCTGTCATTCGATCGATAAAGTGATTTTTTTATTTTCTCAAGCAATAATATCTAATTAGAACAAACCTAATTCAATAGTAGAATGAGAATTAATCGAAAAATGTCTTATAGGCAACTCGTGTATTTCTGATACATTTCTATGCAGTGCTTTGTCATGAATCTTAATAAATTTGCAAATAACTAAATGCAACGAAATCGTATACACAATGATATTTCCAAGGCTATAATACGCGTAGGTATTCATATAAAACTGCCATCCGTCTGAAAAATGAATCATTTATTTGTCATCCAAGATCGCTTAATCATTAAGCCTTTATGCATTCGTTTTCTTAATCTGTAATTTATATTAATTAAGTGGAATTAATAAAAAGTATGTGTAAGCGTTTTCAAGACATTAATTGCTTATTTCTTGTAATGAATATTTTTTCAACGACATATTATCATGTATTTATATAATTTCATATTTCGAAACAACATTCATTTATTAAAATATCACTATAAGGCGAAGTTTGTTTTTTCTGAACATTTTACAGCTTATTTTTTAAGCTTATACATAAGTTAGATAAGTGATTTTGCTATTTTCGAGGTTAAATAAATTCTAAAGAGTCGCTGGAAAGACAATATATAATAAGACCACGAGATCTTGAATTAAAACTCCAAGAAATAAAATCAAAGAGATAGTCAAGTATTGATCATGTGACTAATAAACATTTATCTAAGAAAATTTCTCTAGACGTTGAAATTTATAAATTTCAACCAATTGACCGACGCGTATGTTTAAAAAAAAAATTCTCAGCTGTTGCGGGTGAATACAATATTATTCTATTATATAGTGTTTCGATGATTATTATTCGTTTATCTTGAAAAAATTGTCAGTTATCGAGACGAATAAGATATCTTATTTCATATATTTCTATTAGTGTGATATAAAAAAAATGTCCACTTCATAATCTGCAAAAGAATGGTGACGAATGAAGACGATGAAGCGTGTAGTGTCGTACAATTAAATATAACGTTATGTGGCGGCTTGTCCGGAACGCATTTAGTCGTATAATACGTCTTAAAGAAAATGTCATATTATTACACGTTGTACGACGGATTTTCTTTTTTTCTCGTTTCTAGACGCTTTTACTATTACACTATTCTATCGTTTTAACGTCCCACCGCGACAAACCCGTTTCCGTATTTATTCCAGTTGACCGCGTCATGAACCGTCTAATCTCGTCTTCACGACGAACCGACCGAGTGGAGATGACTTTCAGTCCACCTAACCAACCCTTGAAAGATCGCAATACATCTTCTGAACCTCACGATGACATACTATTTTGGTGCCGTAACAATTATACCACACAACTTACACGAAAAAGACCGACATTTAGTTGAGACATTTAATTTTTGAAATATCAATACGTATATAATACTGTATACTATAATCACTATAATGACTTAATTGTGTATAAATGGTAAACTAAACAATTGTCTATATTTCAATAGTCGTGTGGACTTGTTATAAAATATAATAATTTTTTAAACCATTCAATAATATGAAACTGAAAAATAAAAATTATTGGCTTGAATAGATTCGATGAAACACTCTGTATAGCTATGATGTAACGTGCATGTCCGCATTGATAATATCTTTAAATATCATTAATTTGAAAGTCCGGGGACAATAAAAAACAGCATCACAAAATAACTTCGTTGTCCGTTTTTCTAAGGGTATATTAAAATATAATATAATATATATATATATATTTATTTTTTTTTTGTCACTGGCAATTACATTTTTTTTCGCTCCCGCTTACCACAAAGATGGCGAGTTTGGATAAAAAGCGAAAATTACATTCAAGTGACTCGCCCGGCTGCCGCAGGATGTTGAAAAAAACAGGTTGTGACGTGAGATAAGATAGCCCGCTCCTCACCCCATTGCTAACAAAGAAATTCGCCCTACCGCCGGTTTCTTTAGTTTCTTATCGGCTATTGTATTGTTGCTCGCGACGCGCAAGGACCGACGAAGAAAAAAAAATTTTCCGTACGCAGTCATAACTCATAACGTCTAAACTTACCGAGTTCGTGTACGAATTAATATAATACGAGTACATAGGTACCTATGCATAGTTAATAGTTACTGACCGAACGACAGAATACCCATTATCGTTGTTCCGTTTCAACCGCGCATCGCGGTATAATATAACATGTTACAATATTCAAAATATATTCTTCAAACTCAAATCTAAAAAACATTAACGTACCTATACGAGCCCTATAATATGCTGTACCACGCTGCCCCCCTCGTGCGCAAAATGTCAGTCCGTAATATAAATTATAAAATATGTAAATATTATTGTTTATTGTTTTTATTAAATTTTTAAATTTTATTTCGAAATTTGTTTTATATTTTATTTATGACGTATAAGTCTGATTGTTTGTTAAATACCAGCTCTAGTAGAATAATATAAAATATAGTGATTGTTTCCTCGTATAGAAAATCAAAATTTATCGTTTTCAAGTTCAATGGTTTATAATTATTATTATAATGTTCTGTAATATATATTAAATTTACATTATATAATAATGTATTATATTATTTGTGTAAAATATAATACAAATTATTATTATTATTATTATTATTATTACTATAAATAATATATAATATATATTGATTTTATGGTATTATTTAGCAATTCGTTTGAATATAATGTTTCTAAATAATTATGTTCAATATACTATATTATTAATAATACGTTAATTATAATATTATATAAAAATAAAACAAAATATGTAAAATGCTTAGATATAATATAATCCACACGTATTATTTCGGATTGCCACACTACGTTTTTCCATGTACATTTTATATTATACTATTGTAAACAGTATATAATATAACATGGTTATTATCTATGTAAACATATTGTGAATAAATACATGTATATACATTATATATATTGTTATTGGTTATTATGTATTTATTTATTTTTAATAAATAACAATCACTATAGAGACAAAAAAAAAAAATTAACTTAACAAGAAATAAATATTTCTATAAATTATAATATATTATAATATACATATGATATTATGCATAATGTATTTCAATATGAACTAAAATAGTTTTGAACAATATAACCATTTTTGGAAACAGTGTATAACTCACAGGTTTTATAGACCTCTAAAAATTTTTAACTGAACATTTTACCTTTTTTAATCAGTTAAAAATTTATTAAAATGTAATATTTGAATAATTAGTTATTAGCCTTTATGACTGCAACAGTTGTATGCACTAATACTCCCTTGTTCCTTTCTCTCACCACTATACACAGCAAGTGTTTGGTTACTACAATCATCAACTACTCCGGCCCACGACGCCCGCAGTGCATGTACGTAAAAAAAGTGTCTCACCCAGTCACACTAAAAATAACCTTGATCGCCCGACTGCATCAAATTCGAACCAACCGGCAACCATTAATGTAATATCATAATTAATAGAAAACCATTAATATAATGTTTATGGAGCAAATGGCCGAGGTATTGTCATTTTAATCGGTGCATTTTTGTCATGACTACTTACCATAGCTAACTCAAAGTTCCGTCACAGTTTTATTTGTTACCGGAATTAACAACATGATCAATATAAACTTTGTTTCACTATTTATTGTACTTACTGGCGAGAAAACAACATTTGTTCCTTTTTTTTTTTTGGTATTTGTAACGTATTCTCCCATATAAACTACATATTCTCTTCTCACAAGGTTACAAAAATTAACTTTTCTTATCAAATAATATATACATGTATATATATATATATATATATATATATATTATATACAGCTCCAGCTCATCTCCATCCTGTTAGTCAACTATCTTATTCTTGTTATTTTTATTATAATTAACAAGAGATAACATGTTATGCAACAAATAGGTTGAAGTCTCAGCTTAAACACGTCCAAAAAAGCGTTTCACTTAATTATTATCAAAAAAGAAAAAATTATATTTTATCCATATCAATCTCATCAATTCCCATTCCCCACCTAATTTTAAATACAATTAGTTTTATTATTATAATATAATCAATACTATATTCTGTCAGCTGTTAGTAGGTATTGGTTTTTCAAAATTAAATCAGGAATCTATCAAATCCGATATTGATACTCTTTTTAATGTTTCCGGCACTTTGGCGATTACTTAAATCTGAATCCAGGTGTTCACTATTGGGGGGATTTTGAAAGCATTTGTGGAGTACCTACACAGAATAAAAATGTATTATCTATAATATAAAAAAAAAATTTAATCTATATAATAAAAAAAAGTCAACATTTTTACAAATTCTTGTTGACCTTATTCAATAATAATACATAAAACAAAGTATAAAAACCAACAAAATAATACAACTAAAACATATATTTGTGAAAAACAATACTATTTTCAATAGTCATACTAATATAATATTAATTACCTGCTTTTATTTTAACTCGCACTCAGTTATAAGTTCAAATATTATAAACTATATATACAGACGTTTCTTCCATCAAACTTCACTTATTATTTTTCTAATATAATTTGAAGTCAATAAAAAATTATTATATTTTAAACTATATGGCTATATGCCCATATTATGCACATCAAAACAATCGACGGATGAATTTTTTAGTGTGTTTCCACCACGAACGGTGTCAACATAAAATCGTGGTTTCCTTGAACTGTGTTCCAGCTCTGCGGCTGGTTATTTCAGGATCTAAAAAAATCGTGCACATATACCGGTTTTGTTAATCCGTTTTCTACTTCAGCCAATATTTGCATAGGTATGCACTAAGATACAATTTCTTCAATTACAATGTAATGTACAAGTTCGTCATCGAACTATATGGTTTCCTCGGTGGACCGACGAAATAGCCACTTATCACGTCCGGTTCGGTCAAACCCACAAAACCTGGCCGCGTCGATGCCGAAGACGACAATCGGATTTCCATTTCATCACTAGCATCACACATCATTGCAATATTTGGAATTGATGCATATTTTCTCGTTATCAAACCAGAAAAATTTACTTATTCAGTCTGATCACTTGCAGGTGGTTTGTCTGACACCGATAGCATTGCCTACTCGGCCGCAGAAGACACCGTTCGGATCTCGACGTCAGATGTAATATTATTTTGCATAATAGTTTAACGATAAATTTAAGTATTATATTTTTAGAAGCAGAATACGTTGTTTGACGTATTCCTTGTAATAATAACACTACAATATTAAACTGTACGACCGATACAAATATTATTTATTTAACACTATACATATATTTGTTAATATCAATAGCCAACAATAAATGTTTATTGTTTTTGTATCGGAAATTAATTTTATTTCAAATATTAAAAAATAATAAATAAAAAACAAGTTAGGAAATCTCATTCTGTGAACGATCATCCTAAATTCCCAGTTTCTAAACGTATTTTAATAAAACGGAACTAACTGCAATTACAAACTAAAATAATTAAATTTAATCAAATAAATTACTCTACAACGCCCATAAGCAATAAAAATATATCTTTGTTAACATAAACAGTAGAAATTTAATTGTTTATATTGTTAAAATATTTTTTCCACTATTTAAAATTATTGGTTTTGCAATGATGTTAATTTACACCAGGACCACAGAAAACAATTTTTAGCCTATCTAGTTCAACGTTTTTAAATATTTCACGTAATTTATAATATTATTTGACTGGGTATTATACTATTCGCCACAGGGAGACACAGCGATGTTAAAAAAAGTAAGATTATCACGTGTTTATCAATTAGGTTAAATTGCCGTAGGTACTCTAAATAATGTATACTAAATTAAAATTCATAACAATGTATATTTACACTGAAATTATGGCGTAATAAAAAAAGCTATTCAGTCATTATACGTATAATATTAACAGACATGAATCATAATAATTTTTTTTATTTCAAATTTCAGTGGGTTGATTTTGAATCTAATTTTGTCTATGTTTCTAGCTATTATTTAAAATAACTTCTTTTGCATTCCAAACTGACGGCGTTTATATACTGATAATGCAGTAGCTATTCTCATATTTACAGTTCTTACTGTAGCAAGCGCAGGAAAATGCTTATAATTGATCTAAATTTTTATCTAAATTCAAATTTCAACATTTCCCCAAAAGACTTTTGATCAATTATTATCTGTATTATATTATAAATGGTACTTTTTTATTTATTTATAAAGTTTTGTTGTAAGAACATGTTGGAATGCAGCGATAACCGATAAGAACAAGTGTTCGTGTTTTGTTATAAAAACGATCACAACAGCGATCGGTACATAAAAATATGTGCGTTTGAAAATGTATGTCGTGTTAGACGTATTACATCTGAATAGTAATTGTGTGTGTATTGGTGTACTTATTTAATATCCAACAAATATAATATGACATTATTGTGAACAATTTTAGTAGACCGTTGAATATAAGTAAATAGGACAGCGGACAACGGACAACAATACATAATGATATTACAAAACAAGACAATTTATCTGTTTTGTGAAGTACCTTCTAAAGGTAAGTCACCGGAGTTTTTCTTGCTCGTAGAATGCGTATATTATACCATTCGAATACATTTTACTTTTTACATATAAGAAAATAAGCAACCACGATAAGGTTCATTATAGTATTATATATTTTAGTATTTTACATGGAGATTGCGCGCCGTAATGCGTTGCGTATAGTCTGGATTTCCTGCGGATCCTTGCAATCGTTTAAGTCGTTCACGTATCGCAGAGTACAAACTTTTGTGAGTTTATTGCTACCGAGCAATAAATTGTTTCACCTTGTGATTTTAAACACGGATCGCTGCAAAAAAGTTATTTCGCCTGCTGCAGTAAGTATATTATTTATTTTTAACGTGTTTCTCTTCGCTTTAAAATAATAATAATAAAAAAATCACATCAGTCTGTTAAACTTAGCATATAAATCAATTTAAAATTTGAAAAGTGCAGACGCACTTTAAAGTTCAAAGTGCAAATAACGTACACGTTTCACCACTATAATGTTTATAATATATTTTATCAGCAGTATATACTTACAGGCTGAAGAGTATGTATAGTATACGCAATCGAACCGCTTTACTCTAACCGAACAATAATAATAATTTTCACGTAAACGTTAAACTTGTATGTTTTTCTATAGAGCAATGTTTGTATCATTAACATGCTATATTATTGTTTTTTTAAATATGATTTTAAAAATATCAATGTATTTTAATATTTCCCTTTTTTTTTTTACTAATAATAAAATGTATATAGAAACTTAAATACTTATAGTATTTTGTAGACCTTAAATTAACATTAATAGGGATTTATTTAAAAGTTCAACTATCGATTTCCGTTAAGTATTCAAACAGTTATTTTAGTTGAACCTATTAACTTATAATTTTGTTCCTTTATTATTTTCTAATTTTCTAATTTTCATGTTATTGTTTTCCTCGTTTTCTTCATTTTTCAGCACTGTTATATATCATATAATTTTCCGGACGCTTTTCTAATTAAATTATACTTTCATCTTGAGCGGCATCCTTTAGATAGAAAATCTCGAAAAGATTAAATTAATAATGAAAATTACAAAATAACACAACGAAAAAGCCTCGAAAACCAAAATATAACGTAGCTTAGGAAATTTAATCAACGGAAAATGTGATACGAAAATCGAAGATCGATCAATATCAGCCTGGTTTGACTATGGTATAAAATTACATTGATTATAAAGTTAATAAATTACTATCTATAATGAACGATGATAATACACGTTCACTTTTAACATAATCTGGCTCTGACTAACTAACAGACGAAAACCGTAAAAACACTTTTAAATCTCTTGATCCCTGGAGTAGCTCACTTATAGTTTCCGGAAATAGTAGAGAACGCGTCACTAATGATGTGTGTCGACACATAAGCTGTTCTAATATAAAATTAAGACATTTACAGCTTTCAGCAAAATCACAATTCTTCACTAACGTATATTATAAAATATATAATCACATTTTATTAAAATGTATTTTACGTTATACGAATATTCAATACATTTGAAAAATAATTTTCAATAACAATAATTCAACAGTCTATGTTCACCATCAACTAACTACCAAATTTATTTTATTTTGTATTGCTAGTTGTCAGATGAAAATATTCTATCCATAATACAATAACAATATATGGCAGTCAACTTACGTGACCACTTTGCCATGACTTGTTACGTTTCAAATGGCAAACAAACCTCAAGTGTATATATTATATGTGAATCATAATTATTTCGAACATATTGATGTTTCACATTTTTTTCTTTTTTTTTTTTACTTGTTTCTTTTTACGTTTTATTTTTCTTTCTGTCAATCTTACCGGCTACCGTAAGTGAATTTTGATTTCCTGAAAAAGAAAAAAAATTGTCTTATCGTTGTCTAAGAAAAAACAGCAGTAAATCATCATATCGAGTTATAATGATGAATGATGATAAAATGATAAAAAAAAATTACATTTCTGCAGTATTCTGTCTCCAAGGGTATTTTTACTGCAATTTTTTTTCTACAGCCTTCTAGATAGGTATTACTACGTAACTAATATCTTACAATATTCTTGTGTATAATGTTATAATTTATATGTATATATAGTATTATAATATAGACCGCATTGACATCCCAGGTACTCGACCAAGGCATTAAAATATCCACGAATAGAAAATAAAATCGATGACAATTTTTTACGACTGAGCGAACCATTGTAACTTTTCTCGTTTGGCTGTTTTCCAAGTTATTGTTGTTGTTTTTTTTTCTAGTTTCATTTTTACGTAACAAAATCCTACAAATGTATTTGAATTCTTAATTTCAGTCGTAAAAATGTCTACGTTGAAGGTCGGAATTCGCTGAAATAATTTTACATTTTCATAATATATATATATACCTATACGGTGGTAGAAATTTGAAACCTTTCATAACGTTTTCGGCCTTAATGAGAAATTAGCAAAACATGGAGTACAGTTTTTTTTTCTTTTTTCTTTTTGGCAAACTGTACAATATTTTTTTACTTACGTTTTGGTAAAATATGTGTTTTAACATGTATATAAACTGAACAAAATAAAATGCCAATAATGGTTTTTTTTTTCTTTTAATAACAAAAACATGAATTTGTTTAATCTTGCTATATTGAATTTGTCTAAATAAACTTAAATATATTAAAACGTTTTTAATTTGACCTATGTTCAATCGTATTTACATCGTGTGTATATATCAATAATACAGACAAAACTTATAAGCTTTAAAAATTAATTTACAACCCTAATCGACAAAAATTCCAAAAAATTAAAATCTGATTTTAGAACACAATACAAATTGCATCAATCTGTATAATATTATATATTATGTTAAGAAATCAGCAATATTCGTACAAATATATAGTAAACGACGTATTGTCAAACGTTATTATTTTATTCATATTAAAAGCGAGCAAGATACATTAAATTGCAAACGATTCTATCAATGCGCGATCGTATTTATTGGGTATGTACTCCAATCTCAATAAAATATATTACTTGTATAATATTGTTAAATATTTTTGTTTTATTTTTTTACTTACAACTAAAGTAAAGATAAAGTCTCGTGAAATGTAAATCACAAAAATAAAATTATTCTATATTAGTATATACGTTATTTTCCATTTAAATAAATATTACCAACAATTTTCGTAAATAATAAATTATAACGACAAAAAAATTAACTAAATCCAAAAAAAACTAATAACAATAGTAAAAATAATTAAAAATCAAAAGTTGTAAAGTTTCCGCAACATTTTTGCAAAAATTATTCAAATAACTTTTCTCGTTTACCCGGTTTTAAAACAAAAAAAAAGAAATAAAAAATAGTTGGGCAGTTTTTTTAATACAAGTAAAATATTGAATTTATTTATCACATTTTTCATTTTTTTGAGTTCATTAAAGTATATTTAAAAAAATAACAATATAAAAAATATAAAAATTATCATTCACGTTTATTGAAAATGATGTGTATATAAGCTTATACTAAGGTCTGTGAGAGTTAAAACTCAATAACTTGTTTAACATCTCAAAAGTATATCTCAAATTGACATTATAATAAACATTTATTAATACCCATTTATTATAATAGTTTTGAAAATATTTTGATTAGCCTTGTGTTATGTGTGTTAAATTATCTTTGAATTTTAAATGTATTTAAAATACTAAAAACCTTTAGTGTTATAAAATATTTGTATAAACTGTATAAACTACAAAATTGTTCAATTAACTATTTTAGTTTAAAATTATTCCTGCAAAACATGTGTAAATTACTATAATCTCAGGTTTATAATACTTTATTTGAATTTTATTTATTTTAAATTTTTATTACGATAAAAATAAATCGAATGTGCTACAGTTGTCGTATTAGACATATTTTTGTTACGTACAGTATATTATAGTTCAATACATTTTTACATACTGTACGACTATTTAAAATTGTTTTCTTGTATTATTTTTCTTGTGTACTCTTCTAAAACCCTAATTGCTCAATTATTAAAAATTGAAATATAAAAACGTATCAGCAGATGAAAGTAAAAATGATATTGTTGTTTCGACACTTGAAGTGTATGAAAGATAAATAATACAGTAAACAAACTCGGAAAGTACGTTCATTAAAGTATATTACAAAGGAAAATCAATAGAGGAGATAAAAGTTTTCATCAAACTTAAGTCATTAAATTATTTCCATATTTTATTTAACGGTTTAAATAATATACATATATATGTATTTTTATGTACATTTTTATATAATTTATTATTATGTGTAACGATATGAAATAATGCGCGTAACGGACAATTATTGTATTCGAGAACTTTCACGAGGGAAAACAAATCACCAAGACCTTATTGGTGTATACCAATTGTATAGGTATGTAATCCGTGACTCAGCGGCGTATTTAGTGGACATAGAGGAGTGAATACTAATGGGGTGTCAAATTTTAAGGGATGCCGACGTTAAAGGTAAACAGTTTTTCTTAATTATGTTACTGCAACTTATTATTATTTATACAATTTTGAAATTAATTGTAGTGATAATCTGAACCATAATAAAACTAAAAAATCCATTTTTGCCCATCACGGTTTTAGACTATATTATGTTTGACACGCGTATTATTGATATATTATGTACAATGTATTACCTAATTCCAATATTTCAAAAAACAATTATTTACAAATATTATTAGATATTTTATTTATATTTTACTTGACATCGGGTGACGTAAACAACTAATAAATTTAATAGGCCAACCATAACATAGACCAATAAATTATATTTAGGGGATGATAAGTTTACTAGTAATGTATTAAAATATGTTTAGTAATAATTATTTAATTAATTAATGATTAAGCAACCCATAATAATAATAATAATATTTATTAATTTAATTTAAATTATTAATAATTTTATTAATTTTAAATACAGTAGTAATAATAACAATAGCATACAAAGTTACAGTTAGTTATAAAAGATTCATTAATAAGCTTAATAAATAATACAACAATAATATATGATAACTAACAGATAGAAGAATATTGATGCCATATTTTAGTTATTATAGTAAATATCTTAGATTTATTCTTCTTAAATTATTTTTGTTTATAATCAGTTAACAGTTTACCTCAGGTATACCTCTACTAAATTATTACATAAACAATATATTATTGTTTTATTGATAATTCTATGGAAGATTACTTTATACATAATGCTCATAAATTGACCTTTTTATTATTAAAAATAAATATAATAGAGGTAAAATGAGAATTAATCCAAATGAAAACATAAACGTAATTTAAATACTAACTCATTTTTAAAAAGCCACATCTTCTCTTCATAAGATAGGCTTAAACAAATACACTTAAATACACCTCTATCCATACCTATAATATACATATAAATTATTTTCTTGGAAAATTATGTTTTAAGTACCTATAATATATTTTGTGAAGATTTCAGTGGTCACCATGAACGTGTAATAATAACCAAATATACACTTTTGATAAATGTTTCAATACTTTAAAACGACGAAAGCTATAAATTCAGTGCATAGATGAAATATTCAAAGCACCTGCATCTGGGTTCCGGTTTTACTGGGTGTTAGGACTAAAGTTTAAAATACCTAATACCATACGAAACGATTAGTTCAATAATGTGGAATGTAGAATTACAATTAAATTATTATTCTCCGTCGATTATTGTTGTTTTTTTTTTTTTATTAGAATTTCAAGCACATTAAAAATTGATTATAAAAATAAATAGCTCAACGTTTAAAATTTGCAATCAGCACATTACTGAAATGTTAAAAATTGAATTTCATACATAAACGTGTATATTATATAATAGTGAATAAAAAAATCGTTTCAAATCAAAAGTCGTTTAACGTAAATATATATTGTTACCTTTGACGTTGTAGGTCACACTATGAAAAAAAATCTAAACATAAGCTCGCAACGAGAAATTGCTTTTGCGTACGTGCCATTGTGAATACACACATTCGTAATCATTACATTACCGATTAAATCATCAACTACAACACACACATACACACACTGCATAGCCACATCAAAACCAGAATTATAATTAATAATAATAGTTAAATCTCAATAATAATATTTGACAACAGAATGAGTCAGTACTTACAATATACGAGTACAATGTAGTGCATCTGGAAGATACGACGTATTAAAATGTAATTACTAATTTCTATGTAAAATGGTCAAATCCTCCGGATACACTCTGTATAGCGTTACGCAATAATCCCAAACCATAAAATTTCATTACACCGTCAAAACGATAGGTATTTATTATTATTATTGTGGTTAACAGATTGAAGAGAAAATCGTACCAAGATAAAATAATAATAAAATAATACGCTTTCGTGCTCCGTTAGATATTCCAATAATAATATCTAATATTATTGTTTTAGTATTATATTAGTTCGTTAGGTAAAAAATCCGAACTTCACTGTATTCCTCCCCCTAACCACCTTCCACCCGTTGTCACCCGGTGAACCTAGTATCATAATAATATTAAAATAAATTATTTCGTTATAGTTTGGTCGATTAAATTATAATACATCATAGGTGGAACGATTGCCGCATGATTGTTACGGACGATGAACGGAAAACAATATAATAACAGTAAAAAATAGATGTAAGCTAACCATTCCCAAATGCCAGATCTACCCACGACGACTGGGGTAGTCTAATCGTTTTCGTTGGAATCTGCAGTTAACTTGCGCACAACACGATAAATTATTAACCAGGCGGAACGATCAATCGTCGTCGCGCTTTATCGAAAAACCATTAACGCTGCTAACCTTGCTCGACCGAGTCCAACTCGTAGTCGAAATTCTATCGAAAAGTCACGGAAGACAATAAAGTATTACGTATTTTAAAGGATGAGACTCCTTTTAACCGAATTCGGTAACTGCAAAAGGTACTGATCTAATAATTACTGACAAAAACTATAATAATTATAATTTTTATAAAACTTGTATTTTTAATAATTATTTATATATAAGCTTAAGTAGTTAAATATATAACATAAAGAAAATAATAAACGTTTTGGTTTAGCCGAAAAAGGAAAGGTGTGATTTTGGTCAAACTTGGTTGTGCTCATTCAAAAATACTTACATTCAATCACATTTACACCTCCGATTTTTAAACCTAAAACAATTGTGAACCTCATGTACGGACAAAAACTTTTTATAGTCCCGCTCACGCCTGACGAAAAACAACTCACAGCTCAATGCCGATTAATCAATAATCAGAGCTCCGTTCTAACACTGAACATGTTGTCATGTTCACAGTATTATTTTCGTATTTATTTTGTCGAATATCAGTTTCAGTTAAAAGCCCCATATTCATGGAGCATAATATTACATGTCGCACGTATTACCTCCATTCCGCAAGCTAGTTATCCGTAAAACGCAGTTTTTATGTAAATATATTAGTTCGTATTTTTATAAATTAAACTTGAGGTTCCTGAATTCATACAATGCATTATGTGAAAAAAATAAAAATACTTATTTATAAAATATATATAAAGAGAAACTGGCAACATTGTTATATTATTATTATTTTTTTTTTTATTATTAACTCCTGCAGCATGACTAATAATGTCAACTATATAAGTTAATTTTACTATAAAAAAAAATGTCTTTATTATGTTTGCAAATGTCTAGTATTGTCATAAGCTCCTCAAAACGTTTGTTTGCTAATTCCACGAAGACCTGACCTATTTAACATATATACCTATATGAAAAGCAAGTCATACACGTTAATCAATTTTTTTGCAGATAAACTTTATCACATTATTTCGATCTTATTAAAAAAATCTCGATAACTAATTTCTAAACGATCACTAATAATAACGAATATACGTTAGTATTTCTAGTAAAAATTTTAGTGGAAAATATTGAGTTATAATACTTTTATGATTTTTTTTTCTCTTATCTCAATTCAACACCGCTATAATATCAGCAAGTAAATTAATAATATTTCTACATTAATCATGGCATAAAAATAATATTATTTATTATTAGTTCACACATGACACAAAAATATATCATTAAGTGGAACACTTTATACTGCTCGATGGGAATTTGCCTTTGAACGTATATATGCTTTTTTACAAGCTTTGATTAATGTAAATTTGAATCAGTTAAAAAAAAACAGTTATTAGATATTTAGATATTAATAACTACCTATTCGGAAGAAAAAAATACTACCGTTTGAACTTTAAATGGTACGGTTTTTTTTTTAACAGTTTGATTAATATTAATTTTTTTTTTAATGTTTGTAAAATATTCTCTGTCGGAAACCGAAATAAAAACTAATAATTACCTTTTCAAAATAGCATGTTTATATTACGTTTAAATAAATGAAAAACAGGACAAATAGTTAGGTATATTAAAAACTAAAAAAAAAAAAAAAAAAACACGTAAAATAAATGTAATTTTAAAGTTTTAAGCAAACAACAAAAATAAATAATAATAACAAAGAACGTTTATCATCGATTTAATAATAATATTATAATTACATTATTTTCTACGAAAATATAGCTTTATACTTTTAAAATAACATCGAGAAGGAACAAAAATATCTTATTGAATTTAAATACATACTTCGCGATCTAAAGAAGCAACCCACTCCAACATGAGATACAATTTCTGATATTCTTATTTTACAAATATAAAAAAATTACACTCGAGCAATTCATAAATAAAAAATACCTCCGTCTATTTATATAAAAATATAATATTATTTTATATAAAAAAATAACAATTTACTTCCTGGTAAGAAAACTATTGTAATCAGCGATGCTAATCGACAAAAAAAGATGAGGAGGTCGGGTGATATTATTGTTCAAAGAATAAAATAAATATCAAAAAAATTAAAATGTGCTTTAAAAATGACTATAAATACTGCAGTAGTATATAAACACTATAAACTAAAAGTATTTTTATAGCAACATAAAAATAAAAAAATTCTATAAAGAGTGAATTATATACCAATTAAAGAGGAAAAAAGAAAAATTTAATATTATTTTCGATTTTAGCGAACTGTCTTCGGTTTTATAGTTTTTAATTTTCAGCCGATTTGCGTGACGCACAATCGAGAAGTGGAACAAACAATTTAGCAATCACGCACTCAAACTGGACATGTCGCTTTTAGTCATAAAATATTTCGACGATGATTAAAATGAACATTGCTGCTCATTTGCACCAAAAAAAAAAAAAAAATTGTCTACAAATATATATTTGTGACAAAATCAATAATCTACATATTTATCGCGTACCAAACATACCTTCGTAAACACTATACCGTAATAATGGTTTAAAAATTAATAATTTTTTAAATATGTTACGTGGATACCACGAAATAAGAATTAATCATATCCATATGGGTACAATTGTTATAACAAAAATAATATAAAAACTAATAAACTAAAATTGTTGATAATAAAATAAAAAATAATTTTTTTTTAAATAATAGTTTATTGTGTTTTAAAATTATAATGTTACTAATATAGTAATACACTTTTTAATTGTTGTATTATATTTATCTTAATCTATTGTTATTATTGTTAAGAATCGATATAATATAAAAATACAAAATTAAAATTGAATATTGCTAAATCAGTATATTAATTTTATATTTCAGGGTTTATAAAACTTATTTATATTTTTTAAAAATGTCAAAAAAAAATTGGAATATACCAGTATATCTATTGTGTATGGTAATACGTTTTCTACAACGTTTTAAAAAAAATGTGTGTTAATTAGGTAGGTACTATACAGCTTTAAGGAAAAAAATGTTTTAAATAGCTATTTATTTGTAAATTCGCTAAAATAAATATGTTAGTAAATTGTTAACTATTAAGACATTATTACTGTGAAATTTATTATACGCAAGTGAATTTGGCGCAAAAGGGCTATCGATACAAACGTTCTTGCTTTTTTCGTTATTATTATTTCGGTGAAAATGAGAATTTCCATAGTAACAGCGGTGACTGGCCGCAAATAATAATTATCATTATCATTATTGCAACATTGCTGCCGAGACCTTCGTCGCCACATCAGCGACAATATTGTAATTATATTATATTATGCTCTACACCGGTGTGGTGCACTGCACACTGCTGTACAGTAGTAGTTGTTGTACACTGTATCGTATAATGGTAGGTACGTATAACAATAACGACAATAATATAATAACGGCGGCGATATACCAAACACACGCCGCGACGAGTGTATAATATTCGCATTCGCAGACACACGCGTACAATAGGCCTTTGTGCAGTTCCGAGTGTATTATTCGGCGGTAAGTAAATCTGTCGCGCAGACACTGCGGCGGCGGCGGCGGAGCGCATATTTTAAACACGTACAATGCGCGCGTATTAAAACTGTGTCATCTGTGCGATAAAATAATAATAATAACAATATAATATAATATGTCTTGTAATCCGCGAGTCCGAGTCGCACGCATAACAATAATAACAGTGTAATAATATTACGGCATAATACATTGTGTGTGTGTGTGTGTAGTGGGTGCCGGAGGGGTGCGCGCGGAACGACTTCTCCGCGATATTATTTGCACTCTAGAAAGGAAACGACGCAACACTCGAGCGTGTATACTATGTTTAAACATTATTATTAGTTCTAAAGGATGTTTTCTTTCCCCCACCCCCACCCGTTTCCTCGTCGTTTTTTTTTCCCCAGTAATTTTTTTCCGAGTCGTCCGTTTGGGTTTTTCGTTCCACAACGCTCATTCGGAAAACCGAAATGTGTTTCAACCCACTTGCTCGTCACAAACATATTATTGAGTATTATCTTTTTTTTTCTTTTTTTCGTCGAACAAAAACATTTTAAAATGCATTATTGTTTAACATGGCAAATGTATTTTAAAATTGTGTGTACATACAATGTTAATATTTTTATGGAAATTATTTAATAACGTTTTTAGAACATTAAACAACTTTCCGCAGTTATACGAGTGTTTAATAAATTTCCTATAGCGTCTAATTTTAATACTAGTGATATTAATATTGCTGGAAAACATTTACATTTTTATTTTAAAACGGCAACCTCTAGTGTTGTAATTAATGTAATTAATAAATATACACGAATTTTCACAAACATTCGACATGTATATGCTCACCCCGGTTTTTATTTTAACGACTTATTTATTTAAATTTTGATTTTTGACATTTTTAAGTATATGACTTAAGGACCATATTTTCAAATACTTAGATTATTTTTATATCATTTAAATTACAAGGAGTATTCTAAGGTAATCAATGCCAACTTTTTTTAAATGAGAATTGCACATTTTTCTTGTAAACTTAAATACAGATGTATTTTTTAAAAATATTAATGCCTTTAAATCAAAATTATTTGAAAGTTCTAGTTATATGGGAATTATGCTTATATTTACTCGAAAATTGTATAGTTATTAGTATTAATATGTTTAAATTGTATAATTTGTCAACTTATAAGAGCTAGACTAAATATTAATAATTTAGAAATTACTGTTTCCAAATTGTATTTGGATCGATGAATATTTTCATAATAATTATTAGTATAACAAATTTCGGTACAAAAAAGGTTGGTTCTAATTTAAAAATAAAAAGTCGGTACCACAACAGGACATTCTTAGTAAACAAAATCTAAATATTTAATAATTTAGGTCCTTAAGAGTTTTAAAAATTCTAAGAATCACAATTTAATAAATAAGAGAAAATCCAGGTGAATGAGAGTATGCTTGGTGAAAATCACTTTGTATATTATATTTTTAAAATTCAAAATCAGTTAATATGATGTTATATTATTAAATCGCCTTAAATCTATAGACCGGAAGAAAAGAAACCTATAAAACTAAATAAGAAATGCATCTCTCCGTTCCATATCAGTCATAACGTCAAAATAGAAATAAGTTATTAGGAGAATAAATTTATTATCATTAAAAAAATAATAGCAATTATGAATTAAAAAAAAAAAAATGATTAATACTTCCGTTATTTAGCAAATAGTTAATTTTATAAAAATGTCAACCCATAATATGTATGTGTATTTAATTTTAAAAACGAAATTTAATAAATATAAATACAAACAGTGAAAATGATTTAACGTTCCCAGCATTCAAAATCAATTTAAATTTTTTACCATCATTAATTTCAAGCATTTGCCGTTCCCTTTCCGTGTACTAAAATTATGCGTAAAAGGTAATCCATTAATATATTTTTACGTTTATTTATTGTCATAGCCGTCATAATATAACATTCCCGTTGTTCATAAACATCTTTAATATCACTTTTTTTTTTATAGGTTAAACGATATTTATTATTGATCACATTTTAATAATCACGCCCATGGTGGCATATTGATATTATTTTTTATAATTAATAATTCACACTCCACATATCATTTAAATTTTAACAAAAAAATGATATCCCATTTGAAAATTCTTTACATATTGATACTTTAGAATTTAAAAAATAAATATAATTGTTCGATGCACAGCTATAATATTATGAAATGAGGATACATTTTTATTATTATATATATTTTTTTATCGCTATTTTTACCTATAGTTACAATAGAGTATAGTCAGCAATAATAAATTGTATATACATAGTAGAATATTATAATAAAAGTCATCAAACCCGTCGTATAGATTAACTTATTATGGAATATAATATTATTGTACAAGTAATAACGTATACATGAAAAACGTGACTTATTTAAAATAAAATGTCAATACACATATAATGTACTATAATATAATAGTTGTAAATTGTAATAATTGTATGCTAACATAGAGATATTTTTGTCAAAAAGGACAAAAATCTTTAAAATCTAATTGAAGATTTTTTATTGGTAAAGTTTTTCTTATAGCAATTAAAAAAAATGAGAACAATTTTTCGTTGTAAGCTCCAGCTATGAAAAGATTTGGTTCAGAATGATTTGCTTGATTTTTTTTTTTTTGTGGTTATTTAAAAGTAACATCTTAAATATTAAATACGTAAGCACAAAATTATGATTTATGATTTATGCGCATTTAAAGTTCAAATTTTGACATCATTAAATAATTAAACACAATAAATATTGATTTTTCTTCTTACAATTACCTTTAGTTATTTTGTATTTTTGTTGCTAATTAAAAAAATATAAATAGTATAGATACTTAGAAACTTAAAACTTGTCTACACCACTGTCTATATATATTATTATTTTCTTTCTATACACAATGAAATTTTCAAAACATTATTTTATATTACTATCTGTTATGATGAAAAATGTATTTTATGATACATTTATAATACAATTGTAACATTTCATCACTTTTTTTTTCCGAAAACCATTTTGAGAAATTCGTAAATATTTCTTATTATTGGAGTAGGTACGGTCTATTTATACTGCACTGGTGGTCGATTTCCAATCTGTTGAAATGCTATGAGAATTTTTTTTTAGTTTTTACGACTGTTCCGAATTGTGTTAACTTAAAAGACTCATGCTATACCACTCAATATAAATAAAAAATCTAATTTTGTTTCATGATTTATTCATTTATTAGCTTATATATTTTATACATAAACGAAAACCAAAAGCGAATAAAAATCCATAGTATTATTGATAAGCTATATTTATGTATATAATTTAGAGGAATTCGCATGGAATTCAGCAAAAATTGCATATTTTAAAGGGTTACATTATTTTTAAAGCTGGAGTTTAAATATTAAAAAACAAGTCTTATGAATTAAAAGCTGAATCGAATGCTTGTAAAATGACAGCGAATGAGTCGTAATAAAAACTAATAGATTCATATTAATTAATTAATATTCATTATACTTATGTCTTATAGCAATATCAATGAATTTACAATAAATTCTAAGATATAATAATAATAATATAAACTCGTATACCTACAAAAAGTACCAAACATTTGAGTGTGTAATGTGATTTTTTTTTTTGTTTACTGAACATAACTACATTATAATAGTTCATATTATCCCGTGAAACTTGAAATAATAACGTATATTTTACTATACGAAATTACATTTTTAAAACACTTAGATTCTATTTAAACTATTGCCAATTTACACCCTGCTATTTCACAGTTTTACGGCAAAGAGATATATTTACTCAAAAGTTAACAATAATGATACATTATATAAATATATACTACTGTAATAATTAAATAGTATAAATAATATAAATAAATAATAATATAATAAATGTAATAGTTTTTATGAAAAATTTAATCAACTTTATCTTAATACTAATGATAAATAAATTACTATAATAATATTAAAAATTATATCATGAAGTAAACTTGTATTAATATAGGCTGATAGTCCGTCTCCACTCAGAATTTTTTGCATACAATAATATATCATTGAATTCAAATTTAACACATCCATCACATTGATCCATTTGACACATATACAATAGAGCAGGTACCCACTGGCCGCTTATCTGTCTTTAAAAAAAAAAAAAAAATTGAACTAAGATTAAAATATATTCTTAATAAAAAAATGTTGTCGCTGTGAAAATTACCAGCTAGTGTTGAAGTATATTTTATTATATTATATATAATATTGGTTCCTATCTCACAATCATTTCAACATTGCTACTATAAATTATTTATTTATTGTATTCTAAAATTATAAAAATTATAACGTACGAAGTACATATGTATATTATAGAATCTTAAGTATGGACGTTTAATCAAGTATAATTATAGTATAATTCATTAATCATGCGGTAGTCCACTGACAAAAATTTTCATTTCGATGCCGAGTATTGCTATGGCGACGTCTAAAGTTGAGATCAAGAAGCTGTGTGCCTCAATAGTTTCAACGAAGTCAAATACATCGACAAAACCCGATGTAATGGTGAATTCATTTTGACCCAAAAACCAGCGTTGAAAATGTAGGTTTAAATGTATACGTCGATCATTAAAGTCCCATACGACGACATTGTCAGATGCATATTCTGCTGCACTTGAACCTATGTATTACTACAAAATATTACTGTTATTGCAGATATTATAAATTATAATAAATTTACTTTAAATGTGATGTTATTAATAATATCACGAACATAATTTAAAATAGAAACTCAAATTTCTACTATAAATTGTATTGGTTCACACAGATAAATGTTTTTGTTATTTATTAACTCATTTCATTGGTTTTTATTTGATATACTTGTGTGTACGTCAAAATTCTTTACTGTAAAATTAGTTTATGGCATTTAAAAACTGTGTGCTTTCGTTTTTCTATGTAACCCATACAAGAAAAACTCATTAGAAACTGAATTTTTAAGCTTATTGATTTAACAGTTAAGCGTTTGAAATTTAATTGTCGATAAAATTAAACATTTAAAAAAAAAATACCATGATTTTTCTTTTATCGGTTTTAGTTATTTTATTTTTATTAAAACTTTTCACTATTGCATTCATTATTATTTTTAAACATTTTCAAAATATTCATACTAATTTTAAGCTATTTATAATAAACATGAACCTATTCGCACCACTGGCTGTTGCTTACCAACTGTTGTTTACCGTTTTCAAATGTGTAACAAATTCCTCTCATTAAAATTACAGTGTTTGTCTATGGTATAACATAACACAACATGTGAGTGCATATTATTGTTAAGGATTTGCAGCAGCGCCCGAATATGGCGTATAAGCGGATTGTCGGCGATGTTCCAGTAAATTCGGGCATTTAAACGCTGCACCCGGACTCGCAAAATATTATATAAACGAATGCAAATTAATTTGGACGTCTTTGCGAGCCGTTGTAATATAATATAATTCCAGCATACGGGTTAATTCGGGTCGACAGTATGTGGAGTTATTATAATAATACGCTGCTGGAAAAATATATATAAATATAATATTTAAAACATGACGTCAGATATTATTTTATTGTGCGACGACAGCAGTGTATAATGTGAATAATGAAGAACCGTGTGCACGCGCGTATTATATGTTTACATATTTATGATAATTTTCAGCCTGTACACATTATATTATATTATATTATTTTAAACGGTTATACTGCAGAGTGCAGACTATATAATATATACTGCGAAAATAAAATATACGGACACGCGTTCGACATTCATGAACACGTACAGCAATAATAATATTCGTATCGACGGGTGGGTATATAAAAAAAACAGACACGTCGACACCGATTGTCGTTAAAATAAAAAAAATTAAATTATGAACGTATATCTGGGTGCAGTAAAAACGTAGTGCAGTTTGTATAATATTATTTGAGGATAAACACTGGACCGCTTCAAATGATGTACGAAATAAAAAGATTATTTCGTGATTTCGTTTTTATGTATGTGGTATAAAATATCTACGCGCGCACAACGTGCGTAAATACTAAATAGTTACATTTATTTTCCAAGTCAAAATTTATTCATGTTTCTACATCTACGTATTTTGAAGTATATCTATATATTTTATTGCAATTAAAATAATCTATTTTTGTTTTACTGGAGCGATGATTTTGTTAATTACATTATGATGTAAATGTAACTAGATATATAATCAGAAAACAGAATAATTTTCCAAAAATGTTGATGGATGTAATTTGATATTATATATTATATTTATATTACGTTAATTATAATATAACCATAATAATAATATATAGTCATTATGAATGTTGTGATCCATTAAACCGCTTATTTAAACTAACAATTTTTATTTATTAAACAATTTTAATTAATTTGCATTAAACAAAAATAGTCTGCTTCTGATTGTGCAAAATTAAATAAATATAAGTCATCAAAACAATTAAAATATTAAAAACTTTAAATTAACCACTAAGTACAATAATATATACATTTTTTATGTACATAAAAATATTTAGTTTTATAAATACCTACTTTTTTAAAAACCACTAAGTGGATCTATTAATGTAACTATTTACACGGATCGCTGTGTCAAATTTGTTTTGTATCAGATTCCATTATTTAATTTTCGTCAATGGACTGCTGCGAAAAAATCCTGCAAAGCATAAAAATGTTAATATTTCACCTATATGATACCGTACAAATACGACGTCATTCGTACAATGTTTGTGGTATAATTGTATTCGTTTAATTCACACCATCGACGCGACAACGACCGATTTATTCGGGTCAACTCTGCCGTCACGTCAGTACGTCACTCATTTTTTACTTTACACGGAAAAAAAGTTTCAAATGTTTTTACTAGGACCCC
Source organism: Rhopalosiphum maidis (assembly GCF_003676215.2). Classification (NCBI taxonomy): domain Eukaryota; kingdom Metazoa; phylum Arthropoda; class Insecta; order Hemiptera; family Aphididae; genus Rhopalosiphum; species Rhopalosiphum maidis. The sequence goes on along the minus strand of NC_040877.1, from coordinate 51,827,614 downwards.
AGCTGGGTTAATTCCGACGCAAAGCATACAAGCATAGACGTTATTACTAATATTATCATTGTAATATGAGCGTACTATATTGTATAAATATACTGTTGGTCGAGCCGAAATGTTTATTATTGTGCGCCGATATTGGTATATAATATTATTATTATAATATGATTATTGTAAACGAAACGTTTGGTTAATTTAATCATAATATTGGTTTATTATGACGTTTCGCGACCTTTATATTCGAATCAGCCCGGTAATAATTTAATATAATATATACATATATATATATATATGTGTGTATAAAAGAACCGAATTTGATGTCGCAAAACAATGACGACGGCACAATAAAACATCATATAATATATAAATATATAGTACACGCGCTATTATGCTATTCTCGAACGGGTGGACATGTGTATAATAACAAAATCGCTAATGTAATTTTTATGCTATATATTTTTCTAGAAGAAAACGGGCAACGCAATGTTATCATTATGATATACGCCGTGTGTGTAGCTCGTTTATTATGTTTGCATTCTTTAATATGTTTATGAAGTATAACATTATTGTATTTCAAACGCCCGAGAATACAGACACTACCGTGTCGATGGAATAGGTACGTACGCGATTACCGCTCTACAAATAATGAACCTACGGCCGTTCAAATGGAGTCCTCTGGCCATGATTGCACCTGTTTACTATGCGTGTAAATTATTTGGCATTTTACCGGTTAGTTACGCGAGCTGTGGAAAAATTCCGTACAAAAACACAGTACACTTCATAGGGAGGAGACACGATAACGGTGAGAGTATGATAATATTATGATATTAAAAAAACGTTCGAATCGATACCGACGATGGCGATAAATATTTCTAGACAATCGAACGGATAATAGCTTTCTTTCAGTTACGACGGTTAGCGAGTTAGGTAATGATTTATAAGTTCACGTTACCAGCTCGATTGGTTACAGAATCGACATTGTTATTAATACACAAGCCTATATTATTGCCTCTGCTCTCGTTATGTCGTCCAAATTAAAAATCATTTCATTCATATGTATCAATAATATTATAAATATAAATTATTTTGGACGATTGCAGCTGTCAATAAACATGATTGTGATAACAAGGCGACTCGAATAGGCAAATTAACTACATACCTATCTCGTGTTGCGGTACCTCATTGCTAAGCTTTTAATTTATACACAAATTTATTTAATAAGATAGTTAAAGTAGTAGTTGTTGTTTAAACCATCCATCAAATAATCCGGAACGTCAAATTTTATGGACACAATTTTTAAAACCAAATCAGTCATAATATTTAATCAACTAAGCAGACATTTTATCTAGATTTCGCTCAATTTCACATAATCCGGACAAAAACTCTCTGCTCGGTTTATCGATTATACGGAATAAGCAACTACTATAGAACTATACTGTATTATGTAAACATTTTTAAAATCAAAAATTTATTATTATTACATTTTAAATTCTACAAATAACTATAATTATTACTATTTTAATTATAACCATAAAATATGATATAATTATTATCAATAATTATTAATAATATAATAATTAATAATTATTAAACAAAATTATTGTTATATAACATTGGACTTACAAAAATGTGTATAATTTCTCTTAATATTATGCATATACATGAACTATAGTGTGTGATTTTAATATTGAAAGATATTTTTACAACTGATTAGTTGTAACGGCCATAATAATCAATTGTCAATAATTTTAATTTTAACATTTTTATAAGTGTTATATCACACCGGTAATAGTTTGTTTCCTCTAAAAATGTTTTCTTTTTTAGTCAACCTCCTGAAAAAAAAATTAATCGCCACAAAAAATACCCCTTTTGTCCCCTACACTAGTAGGATCAGTATCTTGTTACTTATCCTTTATTACACCTTTAATTTCAAAATGACCCGTCACGAAGGATACAATTTTAACGGCATATTATCCTTAAGGTCTTTCTTTCTCGTTGGAAATTAAATCAATAATAGTGACACTTATTAGGATAGTTATAACATCACTCGTTTCTGGAATAATGTTAGAGGTTAGTGTTAGATTCGTGCACAAAAATATACACACATATTTATACAAACCATTTATATTATTCCAACAAGCAATAGACACTAACAATATTCAGTCTTGTAAAGTATTCGAATAAATATATACGAATAAAAGTATTCGAATACGTATTCTGAATATCTTTTTTTAGTATTTTTATTTTATATTTAAATACTAAATTTGAAAAAAAAATGCTTGTATTTATAAATTATAATCCTGGGTAATGGTCATTAAAATCATAAAACATATAAAATATAGTATAGCCATAGCCCAAAGACCTTATACTAGTTGACTTTATGTGCGGACGTGTGGTCTTTGATGGTATTACTGTATTAGCATAAAAAAACCCGATAAATAGAGAATAGTGATAGTAATTTGTTATTGCCAGTGTAAATATTATCAGTATTTTGAGCAAAATAAGTATTAATAATTAATAGTATTCTCACAGTATTCGAATAATTTTTTAAGTATTCTAGAATGTATTCTTAATATTTTTTTTTGAAAATTATTCGAATACGTATTCTGAATACATTTTTAACCATTTATTCGAATACATATTCCAAATACAAAATAAAAGTATTCTTTACAAGACTGACAATATTCCGAAATTTCTAGAATGGATAGTAATATCCATTTGATAAACTTTGACCGTAACGTATAAGACGTGCGTTTTTAAGTTCTCATTATAGTGGACGCATATTTTATCCATGCCGTGAATGAGAACTATTGTTGTACACTTGGCGTAATCAATTGTATCTGTTATTAGAGAATATTACTATAATAACTATTTTGAAGCGAAGTTTAGTTTATATAATTTTCATTATGGTATACACTTATTTATATATACCAAAATGTTTATTGATCATTTGTTTACACAATCCTTTATATTTTGAAGACAAGAAAAAATGCCTGACTTAGGTGCAATATGTCTGACTACTATTTAGCCTTCTATATAAAATTAATACTTTTATTTTTATTATAAATATTATATTATTCACATATTTTTTTGTATATTGTGTATACAATAGTGTTTTAGTGTTTTATATGCAAAACATGACTGATTGTTAATATTAAAAATTATCAACTTAATTCTGTTACAAATGTATTATGAATAATAAAACAACATATGTATTATATTTATATTTTATATAAGTAATTATTATATTATTTTGTTATAATTATACAATGATATCTAGTTTTTAGAGAACCCAAAATCGGTTATCAAAGAGGCTATTGGCCTCTCAGTGATTTTTTTAAATTCTGACATAAATGTGTGGAATTTATAATATTACACATGGCATATCAAATTTCCCAAAAATATTACTCGAGTAAAATTTTCTGTACTAGCTATTTTAATCGAACAAAAACACACAAATCGTTGTAAAATCAATATATTTTCACTTAAACAAAATAAATAAAAATTGATAAAATCTGCGCCCATTAAAAGAACCCAAAATAACGATTTGCACGTTACGATAAGAGTTCCCGAAATGGACATTACTATCTCCTTGTAAAACTCGATTACACTAAGTTGATACGTCACAGATTATAATTGTTGTACGATAATAATAATAATAATAATTAGGGATCGGATTTAGGTTCCCTAAAAACCAATTTATAAAAGCAAAATCAATTCTAAAAAAACTAACCGCATAAATCCCTTAAAAAAGCTTTTTTTTCAACACAACAACAATAATAATAAACAATGTATTATGGCAGTCCGCGACGGATGTTTCCACGTTAGCAATAGCGGCCTGGCACTGTGGGCCACCCAACTGGCGCTGCAGACGTGGGCATTCGTCCGAATGTGCTTCTATCTGGGCAACACGCTGATGCAACGCCGATCGCTCAACTGCTCACGGGACAACTATTGCAGCGTGTTCGGCATGTTGCTTTCGCACACGGTCATCAGCCCGATCGTCGTGTCTCTGGTGCTGGTCCGGTTGCCCCGGTCCGTCGACGTGCTGAACATGACCGCCCGGCTGTTGCTTAGGTCCAGGTATCCGCGACGCCGGCTGTCGCCCAACACGTACGTCGTCATACTCTTCTCCGCCGTCATCGTCTTCAAGCTGGTCACCACCGTCATGAGCATACCGCAAAAGTACCCTGACCTGTATTACCCGTACTTCACCGCTTACATGGTGCCCATAGTGTTCATAAACCTAGTCAGCATCCTGTGCGTGGTCGCCCAACAGTCGTACGAGGACATCAACAGGTCAGTTCGATCCCCTAGGTGGTTATAACCAGTCGTGTATTATGTTTTATATTTTATATTTGTCTTTTTATAATATTATATGGCTCTTACATAATATTTTGTCCTGGATTCATGGTCAGGTCCAGACTCACACTTTCAGGTAAAATAATATTTGAAGACCGTGTTAAGACTGCGATCAATGAAAACCTAGTGTATATGATATACTGTCCAATATAATACTAATTTTAAAATTAAATAGATTAATTGGATGTAGATATAAAATAAATAATGCTTCAAATTGCATGTACAATAAAATATAATATATTTAATTCGATACATTCAATTAAATGTAGATCAATTTTTAGGAATAATAATACAATGTCATATCATATTTTAAGTAATGAATTAAATTTGGATGATAAAATATGAAAATTAAATAATATTATAACGGTTAAAGAACATTATTATTATAAACAAACGTTAGTATTAAAGTATAATATACAGAGTGTACCTATATTATAAATTTATATCGTACCGGATGGCGGATACCAACTCCATGTTATAATTACTATAAATATTTAAAATAATGCGAAAAAACTTATTTTTTTTGAAGTGGAGTTTTTTCGATTTATATATTATATTATTTTTCATCTTAACGAAAAAATATAATATGAAATGTACGACAAATAACAATTTACACAAAAATTTCAACCTTATAAAATAAAATATATATAAATGTAATATCCGAGCCTGTAATATAAACTATTACACAAATTTATGCATTTAATGCTGTAGATGCAAAAATACTATAAATATAAATTATTTTTGGTCTATTTTTAAAATTAAGATAAATTTCATGAAAACTAATAGCACTCATGTTTTTCATATTTTATTTTACAATCTGATACACATATACTATGAACTTATGAAATTATAAACTATTTAAAGACAACTAATTTATTAATTTTATTATTTTGATATTAATACAAGCAAAAATCAAAAATATATGAAAATTCAAAATTAATATATCGATGTATTGAAAAAAATAATTAATATTACATTATTTCTTATGGTGAATAGCCGGGGCAAAGAAATTAAATGTAAATAAATAAGTAAACAAAAAACAAAGCCCAAATTAGTGTGCCAAGTTAGCAAAAAATTAAAATCAACTTAACTCGTTAATGCTCAACCTATACGCTGATTACTACGATGATTAGTGATGGTCCAGATTTTGGCTATATTGCGGAGTTAATTTGGCGTTTGGTGTTGCCAGCCAGCTGTATACTTTCTCGACCTTCCTTTTTACTCATGAACGAAATCGTGGAACTGCTGTCGGCTTAATAATATTATAACATAGTTGAACCCATGTTTACGGGTGATGTTTACATTATATTAGGTTAAGTCACGTGTTGGCTATTATAGAAATAGTGGATAAGGGTGATAATCAAATAGAAAAGTGATGAATATTCTACAGTAAACCGATTATTAGTTTAATTCTAAGAAATTTGAAGAATTAATTTTAAACCGGTCGCTGACATCACTGTCCATTATAATTAGTTATCCGTAATAGGTAAAGTACACACGATGTACGAGTACGTTATATTCTTATGCCGTTGGATATGCGATACTAATAAATTGTCACAAAACGAAAAACGTAGATTTCCATTAAGTCGACGATCAATATTATATTATTAAACGTGATCGGCTTTATTAACACGGCGTGTTGGATAGGCAAAATAAGTATACCTGCGCATTCATGATCAACATAATATTATTTTTAGCGCGTAAAATGATCTGTTGATGCTCCTACACGGTAATATTATTATTACATATTTTTTTTCTCCTATCATATTAATTGTTTTTGTCAACCCTAAAGAAAAAACAATCAAGCCATGATAACTTGACGAATCAATATTAAAGGCACATATTATTTCACAAATTCATACTTATAGTCTATAATCTATTTTTAAAATTTTTGTTACATTTTTTTATACTTCATAGAGAGTTAGAAGAATTGTGCGAAGTGACTTCAAAAACCGAACGAGCGGTGCGATTAAACGCGCTAATGAACGACCACTGGTTTCTGGAAGACTACATGGAGACTATGTCAGATACTTTTGGACCCGAATTGATATTCACAATAATGGACATTTACGTGCAGCTATTGTTGTTCATGTACGTAATGATATGGGATACAGTTGTCCGTCGCGTGTTTAAGGATAACGCGTATCCGTATATCAGTGGTATCATCGAGTCGAGCATTATTACAGGAAAATTTGTTTACCTATGCTACAGGTGTGATTCTACTGTCAAAGAGGTAATTTCAGAAATAATTTTTAATAATTATATGTTCATATTATAATATAAATTATAATAATATAAGTATGTATTATTTTTGCGTTTTGTTGTGATGTTTTTACATCGTAGAAGAATAGTGTAGTTCATCAGAAAATTAAACATTGTAATATTACATAGAAATAGAAATTCACCCGATTCTCTACTAAAATAGTAATACTGTAAATAAGTAGTAGGTACCTATTATAATATATTTTAAAGAGAAAGTATCGAACAAATTTGAATAACAAAACTTCGAACATACTGTCCCCGAGGTCAACTAGATGGATTTGGGAATCGTTCTACCTTTTTTTTTCGAATTTGGATATTATTCTACACGGGATTACCGAAAGTTGTTTTTGTGATCCTACTTAATATTTAATACTGCATAAAACAAGATACACTATACAGCTCGATGCTTTATTATTTCAAAGTATCCTATTTTGAACAACGAGAGGATATATCAAATATATATATATATATATATATATATACATACCTTTTTTACTCATATGGCTTATAGAAACTCATTTACAGTCATAAATAATATATTTTAGTAGTGCAAATATACTGTAAATGTTTTAAAATTCAACTATCGTTTATTATATAATCATTTGAATAAATCAGCCTCTAGTCAGAATTTGTCTATGAGTCAGGAACAGAAATTCTGTTAATATACATGAATTTCACGAATTGCGTGAATTCAGCATCATAATATTGCCTTCGGAAACAAGCTACAAGCTTTCTAGAAAATGAACCAGCTGGATAGTGGACAAAATTTCAACGAACAAGCGTATCCGGTACAGTATTTACAGGTTTCACTAAATATTAGTGATTTTATGAAATATGAATACGACATAAAAAATGAGTAAGTAATAAATAATAATATACTATGTGTGTGTTGTTATTAAAATTGATTTCAGAGCAAAAAGATAATTTTTCACTTGAAACACTTGTCCTCGAAGGTGTCAAATGATCTGAACTCTCAAACCATTGTTAGTATACAATCATATTATTGATGTTTACGGTAGTAAAATAACTAAAATAATATAACTAACGGTTGTATCAGCGCTAGGTAGTTGTGATAAATATTTTATGAATTCATACCACGACATGTGATTATTATTTTTTACATGTACATAATATTATTACACAATAGTAATGTTCAATAGTTTACAATAATAATGCAGTCGCGAATACTTACGATGCTTATCGTATTTGTATAACTTTATGCGGTTCTGACGTTTGAGCTGTATATATAATATTATTATAATAAATTGTTTCAACAATGACTGTGTCGTCAGGGACGGTTCTAATTATTCGAACGTACTTTGTTTATCCTCGCTTCGCTCACGGTTCAAAATATATAGTTTTATCATATAATAATATGGTTTTCGTACGAATTTCCCGTCATAGCGTATTATTATCGTAGGATATTTGTATGATATGCGTAATTGTAATTTCTGTTGAAATGTTTGAATAAAAATTAAGACGACGCAATATCCGCATGCGTTGTCTCTGTCTTACTAACATACATCATAACAAATTTTCGTTCAGCAGAATACATTTTGTGACGTTAGCTTTAACGCTAGAGTAAATTTACCTATTATACAATTTAAAGGTAAGAATATTATCTAGACAATGACGTATGATTTTATTGATATTATCATTTTAAAGTGAGTAATGAACATTTTAAAGTTGTTATATTTTACATAGCTGTAACTCACTTTAAAATAATAATATCATTAAAATCATATGTCATTGTCTAGATAATATTCTTACCTTTAAATTTGATAATAGGTAAATTTACTCTAATATTAAAGCTGACGTCACAAAATGTATTCTGCTGAACGAAAATTCGTTATGATGTACGTTAGTAAGACAGAGACAACAAATGTAGGTATAGCGTCCTCTTAATAAACAATATTTAATAATAAATTTCATAAATTCTGAGTGTTCATAAATTATAAACCATCTATACTGTTGTTTGTTTATAGCCTAAACATTTTTTTTTTTTGGGGGGGGGCTTTTCATAAAACTATCAAATGGATCGATAAAGCTGTTTATATAAGTACCTATTTAAAATATTTTTACACGAACGTTTCGGCACTTTCCAGAAAAAATATGCATAAATTAAAAGAAAAAATACCGTTCATCTCGCTGAAAATGCAAGAAAAAATGGCAATATATTATTATACATACATAATATACTTTTTACGCCCGTTAAAACCGTCAAGCCGTGGCTAATCCAATTTAATATAAAATAAATTTAATCAATAATAACCGCGAGACTACACCTACGTTTCACTGTCATAACCGTAACATATAGATGAATATTAATTTTAAAGGAAACAAGTATTAGTACTTGTATTTTATTTCAATATTCGTGCACATTCCCTCATCTGAATTGGAATCAAGTTTTCCGATGCGATTGTTTCGCACATTTTTACTTGTTCTGAAGTGGAAGTAGTTTTCCAAGTTTATTGTCGTTTTTAATGACGCCGTTAATCCTTTTAAATACTCGGATGTATATAATATATAGTGTCTGCATCACGCGGGTTATCCTTTTAACAGCGTTGCGAATCCCTTTTGTGTCGTTTTCGGGTTTGTTAATTGTAACAGCGCTACAGAGTTCAAAATAATATAATAACTATAATATTTGTTTTATGTGGAGTTTTTTATCTCGAATCATTCTCAACGAATTCGATTTGTTGTAGTTTGTAATGTTACTGAATGCTGCTGATGAGTAAGTGCGAAAATATTTTTTTTTATATTAATAAAGTTAATGTATGTTTTGTATGGAATTTTAAAGACTTGAAAACTAGTAATTGATTCAATTGGCATCAAATTGTGTTCACAATATATTCTTCGAGACTCGTGGAGTGTTTATAATTTCGTTTTTCAATCTCTATAGGTTACTTTTATAGTGTGGTTCACTCATGAATTTCGTTTTGGCTCGCGAAACTCGAAAACATTTTAATTTACATACGAGTACCTATATATACTATATATATATTTAAAATATATATGTAAGGTTGCCATTGGTTACAAAAACGAATAAAAAAAAAAAAATACCTGTATAACTGTTGTAACATATCGACTAAAAAACTAATCGAATCGATTTTCCATAGGCCCGACTTGGTCAAATTAGTTCACAATGTAATTTACACTGACGCCAAATTTCCTATAATCTGAGCTTAACTAAAACCAAAATACATACACCAATTTAGCGTCGAATTTTATACTTTTTAAATTTTTGTTCGTGCAAAGTTGGGTTATATATTATATAAGTATATTACCATATAAAGCAGTATAGTGAAGAATATTATTTTTTTACTTGTCACAAAATCTCTGTGCATTTACAAAACTTCTTCTCCCGATATAAATATTCAGGTATTAAAATATTTATACGATTTTTATTAATCAATTTTGTATCTACATTTATCTTTTTTTTTTTATATCATACTCATATTTTATTATTGTTAATCACCCACAATTGTACATTATATACATCATATTCTATTGCTGTTTGACTTTTCCTCATTCTAAGCATTTAATGAAGATACATTTCTTTAAATATTTATTATTTTTGTCTATTAAATACTACAATATTTTTTTTAATTACTTTTTTCCAGTTATTTAATTTTTATTCAAAAGTGAAATATTTATTCAAAAAAACAATTTTGACTACATATATCTTTATAATCCGTGAAACCCTTCATTATAAATCTTTATTTACCAACTTTAACTTTATTTATAATTTAAACTAGCTGCTTTTAGTTTTCGAATTATACCTCTATTTTTATTATCAATTAAAATGTTATCCTTGAAAAACTTTGACTTTCATATTTCGTGATTAAATCGCTTTTATTTTCATATTATGTATATATATTTTCATATTGTTTTGATTTTCTTCAATGTTCTAAAAATATTTGTTGACTCGTGGCTTTTACACACGCCAAAAACGTATGCATTTTGTATGTATTAAACTTTGTACGGTAATGTACTTATGTACTTAATCCAAGAGATTTTGAAATTAATGCCTATAATTCTTGTATAACTATCTTAAGATTAACCCTCGAGCTCATAACATTCTTGGCTCCGTCAAAACATTCTTGGATCTGCTTATCTAATACCAGTAACAATATCACTGTATAATACTACCTACTAACTGTCTTGTTTTATTACATCTAATAGGCATTGGATAGACTGGGTGATATCTGTATAGCCCAATAAGCTAAAGTTTTTTTTAAAATAAATAGTGGCCGCTTTGATGAAATTATGACGTACATCTCTCCAACCCCACCCATTTGACTTTTCCTACTTTTTCCAACGCAAATATTTAGTGTTCCATTGGCAAGAATGGAGCACCAAGTATTGGATATGTCAAATGGATGGGGTTGGGGAAATGTACGTGAAATTATGGTTTGGACGAATCACATCCCCGACATTGATTAAAAGAATTTAAAGAATTTGGCAAAAGTTTCTAACATTTCCTAAATTTATCGAAATTATTAATGGTGGTATTCTCTCATAGTAATATGTATAAATATTTATATTTTAATTGTACGCAGCGCTCCAGACTTAGATTGCAATATTAGTTTAATAATAAAATGTGATTTAAATGAACTCAACTATACTATTAAACGATATAAATATCAATTATATTATACACGGATTTTAAAATAAAAATACATTATTAAAAGTTCTTTAAGGAAATAATTTTGAAGTCGAATACAACTATTAATAGGCGTGAGTGCACACAATAACTACATCGAGCATAAGGTCTTCGCATTTCTCGGTGACTTTTATGATAGGATTGGTGGCTATATTTAAAATTACCAATCGAAGACCACGACCACGATTGTTGCCATTTTCTGTTATATGAAAATCTTTTGTAACAGACATCCGTTCTCTTAATAATGGCATCATTAAAAAAATAATAACCGTTATAACTTAAAAGTTTTTATCTTAAAATTACTTTACCTTAATATTATGTTAATTAGGTATTGTGTAATTTAACGCATTTTTGTGGTAGATATTTATAACTCACCTCGAATTTAGTATTATTAACCAAATATACTTATAGTTTTATGATCAGCCTTGTCACTCGTCGCAGATGATTATGATCATTGATTAATCACAATGTTTCATTGTTTTAAGTTTTTTCATTGTTTGACTACTAATTGTAATCGACAATTACTGCTATTGTTACTTTATCGTGAATTAATTATTCAAATTTGTTGATCTTGGATTTAAAATGAGTAATTCTTATAATTAAAACAGTTTAATATTACATTAAGTTATTTACAATATTACCTTAAAATAGTATTATTTTTTTCGTTTTAATGACATAACTATGGGAAAAAAATATTAAAAATACGTCATCTGTGCTTACAGTAGTTAATATTATGTCATTCTGCAGCTATTGTATATGATGACAAGCAAAATACTCAGTCAATGTCGAATACATATATTATTTTGCTAGTTTAAAATTATAACTTCCTCAGATAATATACTATTAGCGATATTATGATTTAAAATTAAAATGTATTAAATATAATATATTTATATATTATATATACGTTGGCCTGCAAAGTTTCAGAAATTATTTCACTTTTTAGCTGACTTAGTAAATTGTAGATTACATTTTTTTCTACTTCCACATTACAACTGAAACGTCTGAAACTCTGAACAATATAATATTATATATTTTGTGAAACATTCAAACAACCGATTGCATCGCTGCAGTAAAGTACTGTTGATGAACGTTTATAATTATTACAATATGTCAATATCTATAGAACTGCATTGATCCAATTTTCTAAACAAGGATAATTCTTCATAGAATTTAGCCGTGTAGGTATAGTAAGCACTTAAACGTTTGCTGCAGTATTTTTACCAGTAGTTGTTTTCTTGTATAGACTTTATTAGACTCGCGACCCATATTATGAATTATATTGCAATATATATATATAGAGAGAGAAAGAGAGAGAAATCTGAGAAATATTAAATATATTGTTAGTAAGTGGACACATTTTTAATTAATTTGCTATTATTATAATTACGTTAATTGTATACACCTCGTGCAAATTAACAAAATGTATTTTTTTATGTATAATACAGTGTATACGCTATTTTTTTAATTACCAAAAGTATATCGCGATCCAATTCTAAAGGCCACTGCCAGACAATGTTTTTTCACATTACAAAATAATATACATTAAATTTGCGTTGATGTTTGAACTGTTGTTTGTTTATTACAGCTAAGGTTATTTACACTTCGCGTTAACAGTCGTTCAATACAGGTTACAGCTTCCGGATTTTTCGACATAAATCTATCACTTTTGTTTGCGGTAAGGCATTTAGATTTTAAATAAATTCTAATTAATTGATAATTATTGATATTGGATTTCTCGGGAAATGTACTCTATGCAATTTTATTAAGCCCGCAGTGGCACATTAAGTAATATGTAGCGACCTATAATAATTATTAGTCTCCCATAATATGCTTTTATATTATTATTACGTTATTTATATGTATAATACAGAATAATATTATGTTCAACACAATGAAATCGTTTTTTGTTTCCATTGACCGTTAAAATAATTATAATCATACCATTTATATTGTTTTTGCAGACTGCTGGCGTTGTGTTGATATACTTTTTAGTATTAGTACAATTTCAAATGGAGGGCTATAAACAGATGTTAGGATCAAACTCTAGTGATGCAGTTGTAGCGGTGGTCTGTCATTCTTGGCCTTGTCTCGAGAAAGATGTTGAAGACTAATTGTAATAATATTAAATCAAAACAATATCCATGTATTTAATATCTGAATAATATTATTTTTTTTTTTTTTAGTTAAATTATTTTTGATTTTTCAAAATATTTAATGTAGGTATAGTAGGCACTTTAACGTATATACATAAGTTTAACGTATTATATAATATAGATATATCATACATCGTATTTCTTTTTCTCTTTGAATATGAATTGATAACTAAAATTGTCTAACGAAAAACAGTTTAATCGAAAAATGTATCAAATTTATTATTAATCTGCATTCTCAAGTTACATTGTGTTATAGCACATTGTCGACTCCCATTCGCGGTTATTGTGAATGCGAGCAGAGCAATATTTAGTATTCAGTGTTATGTAAAAATAATTAGAATAAGAATATTCTAGTTTTTAATATCTATTTCTTAGTATATCATTCATTTTAATAATACACGTTTGAATTTTGACATGATTTATCGACGATTCCAAAAATATCGTATGTTAAATAATTTTGGTGTACTTAAAAATTCCAAAAACCAAAATTTGAATAAATGCATTATTATATGCATAGATAAGATGAACTCACTTGAAGGAAATGTTTTTTTTTTATAAAAAATGCAATTTGTACTTAAAAAACTTAATAGGTATAATATACCTGGTATATATATATATAATTATAATTATTTGTAAAATAAAAATTCATTGTGTTATAAACTTACTTCTAATACATATTGCCATATACCTAGCATATTATAGATATAATAATTATAGTTGTACTTAAATTCAATCCACACAAATTATTTGGTTAATCTATGAAATTGCAGTCGTAGAGTTCGACACTGGTTGACAAATTGATCTCGATTACAAAATTTATCATGTACATTATATATTTATATAACACAAAGCCCATCCGCTAAAATGTTCTCTTCAAAACTTTTAAGGAAAATTAATTACCGGGCAACTATCGCAACTGACTTATTTTTTTTTTGGGGGGGGGGAGGAGTGTCATAAATCCGAACGTGTCATATTTTGCGCATTAGTATAAAAATCATATATTATATTCGATATATTGAAATTTGATCGTTAATAATAAATAGACAATTTGTGGTATTGATTTACTGCATGCATTTATTTATTATACGGGGTGATTTATTAATCATACACAGCCTAATTTTTCCATTAATAATAAATACAAATTAATGACACATTTAAATTTATAATTTTTGGAACTTTTAAGTATACTAATTTCCTAATTTGTATACTTATTAAGATTTTATATACCAGCCACTTATTACATATATGTATAGAATATATATGGAGTATATACACTCCATATATGGAATGTCTTGTGGTAATGCAAACTTTTTATTCTCAAAATACAATCACCATTATTTCATGTGAATCATTAATCAGATGACTTTTAAAAATGTTGATTAATCTAAATCGAAATTCGAACGAATAGTTTTTGAGATATTTAACTTTGAGTACTAAAGATAATAGGCCGATGATAATGAGTTTGGATGGTAAAGGGTATGACGATTTGAAAACTTGAGTAATTAATATAAATCCATCAACATTTTATAATTTGTAAAACGTCTGATGATAATAAACACTAGATCCAATATTGTATCTACTTTATATTTTTGTATAACTATTTGAAAGGACTGTTATTCTTATTATATATCTATATTAATAACTCAAAAATTACTCATTCAAATTTTGATTTAAATACATCGACATTTTTAAAAAATTATATTATTATTAGGTTAAAAAACATTAGTTCTTACTTAAAAAAAAGTTTTTATCACCGCAGAAAACTCCTTAAATGGCATAAAAAAATCCAAGTATTTTATAATATAATATGGTCCTTAAGTATAATTAAAAATTCCAAAAATCAACATTTGAATAAATTCATTGTTTAAGAAAAATTAGCGTAAGCCTACTTGGTAAATCGTTTTATATTATATATTATACATACGCGTAACTGTAATGCGTTCATCTGATACTAGATGTAGGTATAATGCGCGAAACAGTGTGTTAACACATTTAATTTGTTTTGAAAATAAAAATATGTAGTAAACAATTCTAAGGGGAAATGAAAGTGTGTATATATGTTCATCGCCTATCACGTACATCCTGGATCGCAGTTTTTCATCCCATCGCGAATAATTATATATAATTTGTGCGTAAAACACGTTTCGGGACGATTTTCGATCATTTCGTTATTGTTGAACATCGTAAAACACGTACCGGTGTAAACTCAATCGCTATTGCTGACCGAACGAACATTTATTATATTATATTATATATACGAAAATATAGGATTCGGCGAATGACATTTCACGAGCACACAATATTTCGTGTACGTATTGTGTATATATATATAGGCACGAATTTGCAGTTTCGACACTTTATCTGGTCCATATATTATTATATCCAAACACGTCTCGTTTTCGTGAAATCGTTGGTGTCCATCGGGTACAATTAAATCGAAAACCGTCGATAACAAAATCCGACACTACGTCGATTATAATATTCTTGAAACGTAAAACGTGCACCAACATATATCGCTCAATAATAATTGGCGTTTTCAAACATAATATCCAAACAGACATCGCAATTGATACAGTTGATATATATTATTGAATTTATGTACGTCATTTTATTTTATTTTTTAATTAAAATAAAGGGAAAAAAACTAACCATGAACGCCAGCATAATACAAGATGCACCATAGTAAAAGAACGGATTTTGATCAGGAGTTAATCAATGGTAGTAGAGGAGGTTAGGGATAAAGAGATGGGGCTGTGATGTAATCGCTATGCTGGTAGACCAATGCAGTTTTAGTGATTATCATATCTTGGTTCAAGGCACGTCATGTCGTCATACATTTACAGTAGAGACATTTTTTTTTCAAACCAGCAATCCGCATGAGATAATTGCAAGAGTGTTTCTAAACTTTAAAAAATATTCTAGCGAATTTATACACGGAGACAGCCACCGTATGTTTAATATTGTGTTCATACATGAACAATATTTGTTGAAAGAGTATTTTAAATACAATAAAAAATGTTATTTGATCAATATTATAATTTTTTTTTTTTTAACCATCCATTTATTATTGTGCACTTTGTATATAATTATCATATTCGGAATTGACTACAAGTACCAGGTACCTGAAGTACTTTTGGGTAAATATTTACTCTGGTATTAAAAATCACAAAAATTTCCATAGGGACTACGGATTGTAAATTTAGTACTGATTATTATAATAATATCATAATATATAAATGTACAGGGTGTATCTTCATCTCAGTGGGCATTAATACGATGTTAATTACCGATATAAATACGCAGTCGATTAGATACGTCGCAGCACAATAATTATGCCGTTTATTATATACAATACCAGTCATCCTGGTCAAACGTATAACTGATTAACGACGTTTATATGGGCTCTCTGAATCAATGGTATGTCGTTAACATAATATTATAATAATATTATATTGTATGGTAGGCTTATAGGTAGGTACGTATCTGTTGTCCGTCTGTTGCATATTCATTTGCTCTCATTATATACACGCCAATATAATTTTAGAATATTAAAATGTACCTATCTCTGCTACTCTGCTTCACTGTAGCTTTTGATCTCTGTAATTTGCGGGACAGCCGCCTTTGTATACCGACGGGCGACGAAAATGGGTGGTGCAGACGGTGCAGTTGACTTTTATTGTATACAATCGGACTTCAGTTTATAGCTGGTGCAGACGCACGACAAACACTATTCAACAATCAAATATTGTATTTAATAGATTATATTATTGTTATTAAATCACATCATCCAATCGTCGGGTAATTTTCTCACGACTTACTGTTACTCTTTATAATAATAATTGTTATTGGATTTAAGTGATTTAATACATCTATATCATATTAATGCGCGATACTGTTTTCTAAAATTATGTAATGCGACCAATCTAACGAAGCGCCCTTCGATTTTGTGTTTGGGAGATTATGGGCTTATTAATAAGGAAAAAAATATAATATTATTATTAGGCCTGCGGAAGTATAGTTGCGATTCAAATTGTTGTTTTTGAACCCGACTAAAAATATTATATTTTAATTAACGAACGATCTTTATAAACATCATAATTCTGTTTGCGGAGCCTTTGAAAAGGGAACTTCCTATATACAAACTTTAAGCCTAAAGGATTACTTAATCTACTAATGCCGGATTAGTCTGTTTATTGTATTTAAATTGGTTTAGCGAATTTTTTTTATCCAGAAAGTGTATTGAAATAATTTTTTCTTTATTATTATTTAAATATTCATCGCATGCTAAACGGCTGAATAAAAAAATAATGATGTATAATAATCGATACACCTAAAATAAGTACATATCAAATTTTTTTCAAAAAAATAATGAGATTAAATACCTGAAGTCGGTTGTAACGTATGTTTTTCTCAGGCTAAAAACAAAATTGTCTAAACGCACTTAAATATTTTTGTGTTATATAATATATACATATTATATTTGGTAAAATCGCTGAATCTAAAATAATAAAATCCCGCCATCTATTTTAAATCAGTACATAGAACCTCACTGGTCTACTATATATACTATATAGTTATATAATATATCTACCTAGGAAGACTGCACATACATACATAATTATATAACATTATAATTTATAATGATAAATAATATTTAATATATTATACATAAGTACTAGTGTACAACTTTGCAAACACTTATAATCGATACAGTATAATAAAAAAAAATCTCGAAGAAAATTTGCTGATCACGTATTATACTGCAGTAAGTTGAATATTATGACATAAATTACACGGCTCAAATAATTCAATTACCCGACTGAGTAATATTGTACTAATATAATATTATTATTTATTATAATTTATAATTTATAATATACTGTATGTCTGTATAGGTACTTAAACTATAGATTAGGAACAATAGGAACTCTCCGCGACCGAAACGCGTACATAATATATTATATTCCCTATATTGATTTTATATTTTACATTTCACCAAGACAGAGAAGTCAGTACACCGTTATTATAGTGAAAGAAAAAACAAAATCTAAAAAAACCACATACAAAATAGAATACATTGTTTTGATAAAAGTTGAAAAAATGTTGAATTTAATCTGAACAAAGATGACATTGAATTATCGACAAATCATTTTAATCTTTCTAAAGATAAATAATTTATAAGTGAAATAAGCCTTTTAAAGACTCGTAACAAAAATCCCGGTGACAAACTTACAAACAAAGATTATTCATTTTGACTATGTTGGTTAAGGCAAAGTGGTATTTACTATTGAGACAGTTTTTACAGAACACAGGAAAATGTTAGTAGAATTCTCCGTAATACCAGTTAAGAGTGCTTCATATGAAAGTATTTCCAAAGCTTATACATGTTAAGACTAAGCTTCGTACAACAATATTGATTTTAAATACTAATAATACTAGTGTTTATAAACAATGCTAGTACCCATGTTCGTATTGATTCACCGGAATACCAGGAAAATCCTGGCAGGCCTTCTTAGTCATAAGACCTACCAGATAGATGCCTCTCGTTCACTTAAATTCAATAGTATACAGTATTATTAACAATTATAATTAATACGTAATAACTTAAAACTATCAGGTATGGTATCCTTAGAAAATAGAGAAAATATGTGAAGGGAAATAATGATTTTCGTTAGTTCTGATAATGCAAAGTTTGCTGTACAACTTTAAGTGGGTGTAATCCTATATAGGTGTGTTCATCGAAAAACGGATACTATAGTACGTACAGATACTCGCTGACTGGTAGATATTATATTATATATAGAATATAGATAGTAATACGTGTAATAAGTACCTACAGACATACAGTAGCGTACTAGCATTAGCAGTATTTGATGTTAGTCGCTATAATTTGCATTGTTTTATTCAGGATTTACATTTATTTATGATTTTATATTTTTGTATTTTATTTTTTATTTTTAACTTAAATAAAAAATGTAGAATACGTTAGTTAATTCCTTGAACAGAAAATTATTTACGGGTAACTAGTGTTTTTGGCTTTCAGAAAGATGGGAATTTAATAGTTACCAGTTACCCATGTAGTAGTCAACACGACGTAGTGTAACAAACGGTTAGATAACTTTGCCGATGTTATAGGAATAAATTATATACATAGCCTTTACTATTATTAACTGGGCCCTAATTATATCTTGTTTCCTGGTAAAGAAAATGGACCCAACCCGAGTCTGCTAGTACCTGTAAAATATAAATCTTTAATAATGAGAACCGAAAAAGTATCTACTAAACTCTGTGACATAATTTATCTTTCTCGTCTCTTAGTTATTATCACGGTTTAAGATAATATATCTTAAACCGTGGTTGTTATCAGTTGTATGATAAGAGATAAGAGTCCGCGAGTTTATTCGTGCGATTGATCTATGGATATCGGTATTTTATACTCGATGTTATGTAAAGTACATTTAAAATTAAAATATTAAAACGTATGAACTGTTATATTCCGGAATAATAAACCTTTATTATCTACAAACGATATTATACATAATTTTTGATTTATTTACAACGAAACTTACAATGGATCAGAAAGCATTCGATGAAGCAGTCAATGACACCATGGATTTATTAGACATGAGCTATTCTGAGGCATTAAAAGATACAATCAGTCAGTTCCAACAATTGGTACGTTCTATTTATGATTCATTGGTTAGAAATGTATAATTTTATTATTCCAAAATTGTTTTAGGGAATGGACATGACTGGAATAAAAATTGACATAGAAAAAGCCACAGATCCACTGCCATCAGCACTTTTTAAACTAAAAACTTATTATGAAACCTCCTTATGGGATGAATCAATAAAGGAACAGATTGTGAGTAATCTTTCAATCGTTGAAAAACATTGCAAAACCCAGGATGGCCGTCATTTATCCAAATTGAGTGGTGCTTATAATATCGTGTGTGGATATCTGGAGAGGCTCGCTGAACTTGATGTTGATCAAAAAGCACAATTCATTAAAGCGTTTGATTCACTCCTTGGAGGTAATTTATGCGTGTTTGCTACAATTTATTAGGGTTTATATGGTATGGGCTAATTTAAATAATTTTTTTTGGCTATTTATGTAAAACGTTTAAGAACATTAAACATAAAACATGAAGATTGACAAATGTATGTAATTATAGATCAATAAATCGGAATAATTTGTAACAGTTTTAATTTGTGTTCTCAAACTAATCTCAACTTATAAATTACTGTCGAAATTACTATATATTTTATTCATAAAATGATAACTTTGTTGCAGGTGGACAAGTGGTATATGGTAAAGCATTAGACATAATGGTTGAATTATTGAAGAGCACTAAAGATGAAAAAGTGTTATTAGCTCTACTATCCTGGTTTAAAACAATTAGTGAACTTGAAGATGAAAGAGAGGTATCTATAACATAAAATCAAAAATATATTCAACTACCTATAACAGTATAACATTTATATTTTTACTCGATTAATTATTTTTGTTAAGCCAGTCTATATTGTAATTATTTTATGTTATCTTGTTTTAATTAATATTTATATCTTTAAAGTATTGAAAAAATATATTCTGATCCAGTAAATATATTTTTAGGAACTACGAATTATTGGTATAGGCAATATTATGAAAGATATTTTAGAATCAAATTCTTCAAATGAAACTATAATTATTGCAACTTGCCAGTTGATTAGAGCCCAACTACGTGAAGATAATTGTAGTGGAGATTTCTCTAATGCAGGAGAACGATCACGACTTTTTGGTTGTGAACTATTACTACCTCTACTTCAATTGTTAAATGGTGAGTTAAAAATTTAAGTATATCCAAAGTGTATTGTTAATAACTAATATGTAATAACTATTGTGGAAAAATGAAAAAAGTGTATTCATGTATATTATTATTGTTACTGATAACATTTAATTATTTTATTATAAAATATGTAATTATAGAATACCTAATTTTGTTCAAATCAAAACTTAGTGTATAGCTATGTTATCAAATGTTATCAAACTAGATTTGTTACTAATTATTTAAAAGATTTATTTTATATTAATTACTAACTTACTTATAAAATAATAAATTATGAGTTTAAAATATATATTTTTTTATTTTAGATGATCAAATAATTGAGTTAGAAGAAGTAACTAGTGAAATATTCTTTACTTTAGCAACTATTATTGTTCGTTTCGAATTTTGTCATAAATTTAATGAATGTGGAGGCTTGTTAAGACTTAAATTAGCCATGGACCGTCATTGCACAATGGTACACATTATCATTGAATATACAATACCCAATGATAGCATACAGTACAGCAAAATTCCCTCCCTATTTTCAGCATAGCATTGTTCAACTATTAAAGGTCGTAAAATTATAGGGACTAACTAACTTTAAAACTAATTTTATGATAGGTTTCAGCAATAACCATGGCAAGGATAAACGAGTGACACATTTTTACTGTGGAAACTTATGTTTGTATTCTAAATATGAATTTTATTATATAGTAAATAAATAAAACTTTAGAGAACAGGAACTGATATCACTTTATCAGAAATAGAGGTAGTTATATAGACTAGGGAAGGTATTTTGCTGTACTCTGTATCTAAAATAATAATAATAATAAAATATATTGGTTGTTTGATGTAAAAAAATGTAATATGTTCTTAATTCTATTATATTATAGAGATTGAATTGTCAGGCATTTAAACTTCTTAAATCGCTAGCTGGAGATGATATTGTGAAAGACGATATCAGAAAAGTAGGATTTTGCCCACTCATACTATCAGCCTTACAAAGACATATAGTGAGTAAATTTCTTTGATGTAAAGTTTTTAATTAATAAATACAACCAAACTAAAACAATTCATTTTTGTTTTTATAGAACAACAAACAACTATGTATTGATGCAATGAAGTTATTGACAGCTTTGACATTACGCTCTCCTCAAAACAGTGCTGAATTGACACAATTAGGTATTGCTGAACTTATTGTTCAGGCGATGAAAGTGCATTCAAATGATGACAAACATCAGGTATTTTATAAAATATATTAAATCTAAAATCAATGTTGATTAATATAGATAAATATACACATTTTTTCAACAAAACAATAAACACATTTATACTAGAAACAAAAATTATTTAAATTTAACATGAAGTAAAGTTATCACCATAAAATACATAATATGCCTTTACTTTATTTTACTTAATACTGTAATAGTTTTTTTATTATTTAGGTTCATAGTATATTCAAGGCATCTATTTTTCATTTTGTTTTGTCTCAAGTTTAACTTTAACTTTAATCAGATTATCTATAAATCTCACTTCGACACCATTTTTTATGGCTTAATAATATTAATTTTTATTTTCTATTTAATAATTTCCAATAAAATGTTTGTTTACTTTGAATTTTAATAATAAAATTGTTTTCTTTAATACAATATAATATGTCTATTTATTTTGCAGAAACATGCTTGTACAGCTGTGCGAAATATAGTATCGAGGAACCGTGAATTAGCTTCAGAGTTTTTAGCACATAATATTGAAAGTATTATTGAAAAAATAATAAGTCAATATAAAAATTGTGAGTTTGAAGCCAAAAGTGCCTTACGAGATCTTGGCTTAGATGTTAGCTTTAAGGAACAATGGACCGGCACTGGACAGAATTTAACATCATAAATTTATGTTGATTAACAATTAAAGTTAATAACCACTGTTCTAATTTCAATAATTATTAATTAACGTGATTTTTTTCCCACGTTAATTACAATAACTTTACTAATTTTTGTTACTTTTATATTGATTTTAATAAATAATTGTTACACTAAAATAAATTAATTCTGCTTTATGCTTTATCATAGTATTTGTATATGGTATTGAGAATTAATTAAAATAATAATACTCTCAATAATATACTTATACATAAATTAAATATATTTAGTAATAATAATACCTTTGTAAAATCATCTTTAAAATTTAAATATATTTCATCAATTTTTTATTTGAATCTTGACCATTTATATCATAGTCATTATGTTAGCATTATGTCCTACTTTATTGTTCAATCACTTTGTTTGCTTATTTTGTATTAATATATTAAAAACTTTATGATTTTTAATCAAACAAATTTATAAATATACTGACAGGCATATTATAATATATTATAGTGTATATATAAAAAAATAATATGTGTTTCTATAGTGTATTATATTCATTCAAGTGTCTGAAATAAAAAATGTGATATCAGTTATTAAAAATTAAAATGTCATGAATTAATAACTAAAAAATAATTGGCAATTTTCATGTTTATTCAATTATTTTTTAACAAAAAGCCATGTTGTTGTAGTATACTTGACATTTCACATTGAATACCTAACTAATTATCTTTAATACTTGACAGTGAAATTAAAATTCAACAAAGTTGTGGAGTATTCTAAAAAATTTAAATAAATTTTATGTGTGCATGTTATGGAAGTTTTTTCAACTTTGGGATGGTGACGAATAATATGAATTATAACTTATCTTATTAGATTAGTATTTACTACACTTTGTTTAAATTCATACCTACTTTATATTTTAAAATTAAGTGTTTATTTTTAACCTAGTTAAATACAATAGAACTTAAATGTTTAATAATTATTTGACTTACATATTTTTATTATTTTAGTTGGGTTAATTGTCCAAATTTCATTTAAAAAAATAGCCAACTACTACAGTCTACAATAGAAAAAATCTAAAAATTTCTAGTTCTTATGGGGTACTAGAATATGAATAACATCTTATTCAAATACTTTATATTCCCTTTTATCCATTACACACAGTTATAGGTATGTCAACATTGTACTCTTAACAATTTTACCTTAAAAATATTATTTTTCCTGTATGCATTTAACAAAATTAATAATAGGTACCTATATTATATTTTTAATATTTAAAATGTTATGTACTGTATGTATAATATTTAAAATAATAATTGTGAATAATGAAAAAATGTAATACTAGGCTCATGGATGAGTATCAAATTTCCATAAACCTAATTTAAATTAAATAATTATATTATATCTATATATATACACTTTCACAGTATTTTTGATTATAATATTATATTGCAATGATTATGCTATTATAATTGTATAACAATTAACAGCTCAAAAATAATAAATAAATAACGGTCAGGTTGTCACATGCAGATAATAGTTACTCCCAGTATAAATGTTAATCACTGAAGAAAAGGGCGATTTACATTGTAAGAATATAAGGTTACGTAGAAACTGACGCGTAAGTATTTATGACAATAAAACGCAAGACAATTGACAAGTCACTTTTTTTATGTGTCACC
Organism: Rhopalosiphum maidis; assembly: GCF_003676215.2. Taxonomy (NCBI): domain Eukaryota; kingdom Metazoa; phylum Arthropoda; class Insecta; order Hemiptera; family Aphididae; genus Rhopalosiphum; species Rhopalosiphum maidis. The sequence continues at coordinate 51,802,819 of NC_040877.1, read as the reverse complement.
AGAAACAAGGGATGGCCGAATAAGGGTCTCTGCAGTTAAGAAGAAGTTAATTGGAAACGCAGAGATCTTTCATAAAGCCGCTAGTCATCACTGATCAGCATGACCGTGTAGTCTTTTTCACCAGTGCATGCTCACCAGCTTGCCTCTCAACACCAGATCTTTTTAACAAGCTAAATTAGTGTTGTATTTATTTTGATTCCATATTTATAGTTTTTAATTTGAGTTATGGGATGATTGGGATGATAGGATGGTTAAAATGATAGGATGCATATGCCGTTCTGGCGTTCTGTTCAGCTTATTTTTATTAAATATCTCAATATCTTCAATTCGAAACGCGGTAAAGACGAACGAGGAAAGCTGTTCCTGAAACTGTAGTTATTTGAAAATGTTACCAAATATTAATGTTTGCATTTTTTATAAATATTATAATTTTCAAAATATTTTGACTATTGAAATAATAAAATTATAATTAAAAAAAAAAATTCAGGATATACAATTATTATGATTTTACGTGTGAAATTAATTAAATACCAAAAGTTTCGTATGCAAGACAGCTGAAATATAAAAATAAATTCTATAATATCATAGAGAGTTCTATAAAAAAAAAACATATGATCTACCATATTATTATAATATTTATCATCCATGGCAAACGACAATCGTCGTCATTTGTAGAAGACGATTAACAATTCTAATAATTGTATTGAACAGTCGTCAAACAACAGCCTTTAGTGTATGACAAGTGCTCTCATTTTTATAGAATATTTTAATAATTCCATTCTGAATCGCAAAGAAGACGAATGAAGAAATAATCTAGCTGTTTCTTTGGTGGTGATGCACGTTTGGATTTTAATATGGCACAGCTTGATCTCGCAGAAAAGCGTCGACGGATAATTAAGTACGTTAATTTTCTTATAATTTTTGGGTAGTAATAAATTTACTTTTTATACATAAAATAAATGTTTATTGACTTCTACAAGCTGCTACCCCGATGACTTGGACCTATATTTTATTTCCGATCGTCCAATGAAGTGGACGGCAACCGGTTGTAAACGACCCGTTTTAAATTCAACGCTGAAATTTTTTTTTTATTCATATTTTATTATTTTAAAGTTCTAGACAATATTTTTTTTCGTAGTAAATAATTTAAGAATATAACATCTTTATTTTTATCTGGTCCGTAAACTGTTTTTAATTTGTGAATGTGGCCCGAGAGTCCAAAAAGGTTACCGATCACCGGTACAATGTATAAAATAGCCAAGAATAAAATTAAGTCGTCAAGTATACCTTGGATCCTGCACGTAGCAATGAATGTATATTGATTTGACAATTGTGTTGTTTCTTTTTTCTCATAAAATCTTGTAGCAAATATGATCTATATAGAACTTTCGGGTGGTTAATAGTCAAATAAAATAAAAAAATTCGAATCTTGTCATAATATCGAAAAAACAAATGAATTATTACGCTATAAACTTGTATAATATCGACAAAATTAATTTAATAATTTAGTTTTAATTAAAAAATGCTAATTATAGAATGCACAATATAGAAAGTCCTTTTTTATTATATGTAATAGATCCTAATCTATTAACTATTTAGTATGTAATATCAGTTTAACGATTAAACTTTTAAATATTCTTAAAATTATTAATTATTTAGTTTACCCAAACCGTATATAACCGTTAATAACCGTTATAAAATTATAATTTAAAAAAAAATTCAGGATAATATACAATTATTATGATTTTACGTATGAAATTTATTAGATACCAATAGTTTCGTATGCAAGACAGCTGAAATATAATAATAAATCCTATAAAATCACAAAGAGTTTTATAAAAAAAACATTATTATAATATTTATCATCCCTGGCAAACGATAATCGACGTCATTTGTAGGAGAGAGATTAACAATTCTAATAATTTTATTGAACAGTCGTCAAACAACAGCCTTCAGTACATGACAAGTACTCTCATTTTTATAAAATATTTCAATAATTCCATTCCGAAGCGTAAAGAAGACGAATGAAGAAATAAACTAACTGTTTCATTGGAGACGGTCACGTTTGAACTTTAATATGGCACAGCATGATTTCGCCGAAAATACTCGAAGGAAATTTACGTAGGTTAATTGTCCTATAATTTTGGGGTAGTAAAAAATTAAATTTTTTAAACATAAAATATATGTATATTGACTTCTATACTAGCTGTTACCCCGATGACACACCTATTTTTTATTTCCGATCGTCCAGTCCATTGAAGTGGTCGGCAATCGGTGGGTTATTGTTTATACGATCCGTTTTAAATTCTAAAACATTGACAATTTTTTCTTTTTATATTTTATTATTTTAAAGTCCTAGACAAAATTTTTTTTCCATAGTAAATAATCTAAGAATATAAAATTTTTATTTCTATCTGGCCTACAAACTGTTTTTAATTTTTGAATGTGGCATGAGAGTTCAAAAAAGTTACCGATCATGCATTAATGATGAAATAGCCAAGAAAAAAATAAAGTCGTTATAAGTACACCTTAGATCCTGGATACGTAGCAAAAACTGTATAATGATTTTACAATTATGTAGTTTATTTTCTGTCTGTCATGATTTCTTATAGCAAATATGATTTATTTGGTACTTTGGGTGGTAAATAGTAAAATAAAATAAAAAATTCAGATCTCGCCATAATATCGGAAAAACAAAAAAGCTGGAAATATTACCATATTTATATTTATTTATTTTTTGGTGAAAAATTTTATCAAAAAGCTATTGAAATAATAAAATTATAATAAAAAAAAAATTCAGGATATACAATTATTATTATTATTATTATGATTTTACGTATGAAATTAATTAAATACCAAAAGTTTCGTATGCAAGGAAGCTGAGATATAAAAATAAATCCTATAATATCACAAAGAGTAATATAAAAAAAAAACATATGATCAATCACATTATTACAATATTTAACATCCGTGGCAAACGACAATCGTCGTCATTCGTAAAAGACTGTTAATAATTCTAATAGTTTTATTGAACAGTCGTTAAACAACAGCCTTTAGTGTATGACAAGTGCTCTCATTTTTATAGAGTATTTTAATATTTCAATTTTGAAGAGCAAAGAAGACTAACAAGAAGAAATAAGAGCTAGATGTTTCTTCGGCAGTGGTGCACGTTTGAACTGTAAATGTGGTTCAGCTCGATTTCTCCGAACAACGTCGAAGAATACTTACGTAAGTTAATTTTCCCATAATAATGGAATATTAAATTTATCTTTTATACTTAACATAATTATTTATTGACGTGTACAAGCTGCTATACTTGGATGACAGACTTTATTTTATTTCCGATCGTTCAATGCAATAGTCGGCAATCAGTGAAAATCAATCAATCAATCTACGGCCCGCTTTAAATTCTAAAACGACGTATTTTTTTAAAAAAATTTTTCATTTTAAAGTTCTGCAGAATATTTTTTTGCATAGTAAATAATTTAAGAATATAAAATTTTTTATTTTTTCTTGCCCGAAAAAGTTTTTAATTTGTGAATGTGGCCTGAGAGTCCAAAAAGGTTACCGACCACTGGTACAATGTAAAAAATAGCCAAGAATAAAATTAAGTCGTCAAGTATACTTTGGATCCTGGACTTAGCAATGAATGTATACTGATTTGACAATTGTGTTGTTTCTTTTTTGTCATAAAATCTTGTAGCAAATATGATCTATATAGAACTTTCGGGTGGTTAATAGTCAAATAAAATAAAAAAATTCGAATCTTGTCATAATATCGAAAAAACAAAAAAATAAATGTATTATAATCCTATATATTTGTATAATATTGACAAAATTAATTTAATTTTAATTAAAAAATGTTAATTATTGAATATTGAAAAATTTACCATTTATCTACATTATGATTTCTCTATAAGTAAATTGTATAATTTTAAACGCATTTTCATTATTTAAAACAATTAAATTTTTTTTTTTATTTAGCCGAAAAATATTATAGATATGCGAATATGATTTAAAATTTAATACAGGCTTCTTCTTCAAACGTTCACTAATTTACTGTAATAAAAAATGTATAATCATGGTATATTTTATAATCATTTAAAATTAAAATTTTGATTGAATTCGCGAGCTAAATTTATAAAATGTTTAAATTAATTTTTTCGTTAGATTTTCATATAAATATTTTATTTTTACATCTACAATTTAAAAATATTATATAGGAATTCTCATTAGTTTTTTTTAACCTAAAACAAAAATAATATGTTTACTGGAATGTCACATTATTTTTTATGACTATACGAAGTTCAGTATTATACCTATAACTTATTAAATGTTAATTATAAACCCACCCTAAAAATAAATATTTTTTCTCAAATAATTTTTATATTTTGTTATAGTTCAAAAACGAATAATCTTAGTTACTTAAAACTTTAATTAAATTCTTATGAGAGTACTTCTTACATATAGTATCTTTTCAAAATATTTTGAAATTATTTATATTTACGATATTATATATTTTGTTATTGTTTAAAACATTATTTGTAGGGACATAAAAGCTTTTTGTACATGTTATACTATACACAATGACATTTTTGACATACGTAAATTAATCTTAAGATATTATTTATTCAAATTGTTTTACGAAATGGTTGTACCTATTGACTCAAAAGTATATAATAAGAATATAATACAGTATAAATTTTATTTATTATTTATACAATATTATAATAATTATTATGATAAACGCAATGTTTTCGGAAAAAATGTAGCCTGTCAAACTTTACACAAAAAAAAAAAAAAAATTACTTAGCAATATCAATCAACATATAATATTATAATTCATAATACATCAAAATTATACTTATTAATGAAGGTTGACTGACTGTCTTCTTCAAATTCAAATTTAATACTCTAATTACAGTAATACACTTAATCACTAATGTATAAAGCAGCTGTAATCACTTCTTTACCTTTAATTTAATGTAATTTTTTATTATTTTGTAAAATGATACTGAAAATTGAATTCCCCAGTGTACTGACTAGGTACTATTTGTTACATTAAACCATAATAAAGGAAATGTAAGAATTTGTTACTATTATGATAGGTGTCTCCATATATATTCGGAAGTTTACATGTAAGAATATGTAAGATTAAGTTAGCGCTCTGCGTGATTAGAATCAAAATAATGCAGAAATAATAACTCAGAAACACAACGATATTAATCATAATTCTTTTTTTTTTAAATATATATATATAGTAATATAATTATTTTTATTTGGTTCACTATTTTTATAGATTGAATTAAATAATTTACAATATCTATAAAGATTTGGTCTAGTTTATATGTTTCAATTTTACGTTAATATGTCACAGCTAAAATAGAAAAATAGAACTTATAATATCACAAAGAGTTCTATAAAAAAAACCATAGATTTATCATATTATAATATTCGTCATCTGTGGCATACGACAATCGATGACATTCGTCGAAGACGATTATAAATTCTATAATAGTCTTAATGAACAGTCGTTAAACAACAGTCTTCAGTACATGACAAGTACTCTCATTTTCATTTCGTGCAGTTTATTTTCATAAAATGTATTTTTATTCTCATTTAGAATCGCGATGAAGATCGATATGAAGAAAAATTGCAGTTTCTTCGGCGGTGGTGCACAATTACGTAAAGACGGTAGATTGACACAACTCACGGTTACCCGGGAATAGTCGACGACCACGTAAGTTTTTTTCTTATTCTTTTTTGGCATTAAATTTACATTTTAGACTTAAAATAAAAAATATTCATTTATATGAACAATCCGCTACCCGGGCGATATAATCGACGTAAACACATATTTTATTCTACTGGATCCAATTAAAAAATAGTACACAATGCCTGCTTATTTTACACATTAGGTATAGTAGACAAAAATTGTGAGAGATAACAACGATGTATTCGTATTATTTGCGATTATATTATATTAGAATAGAATATTATAGCCTATAGGCATCTATTAATATGTGCTGTGCCCTGATTTAACGGTTATTCTCTGTAAAAATGTACACGGTTGTGTCCGTATGAGTACGTTGTATATTTATTTCTAGCATTAATAAATAATTCTATCGTTTTAATTCAAATATATATTAAAATACATAATTTAAATCATTCGTAATGTAATTTTTTTTTTTTTAATTATACAAAACTATAATTATTAAAAATCCTTATAAAAAAATAGTTAAAATACATCGAAAGCATTATTATTTTGTATTTTAGGAAGATCAATTGCAAAATGTATTTTGCAAAATTATTGATAAAGATAAGTAAACATTTAAGGAAAAACTGTATTTTTTTCAAAAAACGAATTTTCAACATAATTAATTTTGTTTTTACAATGTGACTCAAAAACGAATAACCATAAAAACTTGAAATTATCAATAAATGATTAAATTAGCATTTCAATATTTTATATATAATAATATAATTTTTCTAGTATTTTAATTGTTTTTAAATATTTATAGGCAAAATACAGTTTCAATTTATATTTGGTATTTTTTTTTCTTAATAAATGTCGATAAAAAGTATGTATATTTAATTTGAAAAAATACTTGTAAATGTATTTCACGGTTCCTAATAAAAAGTCAATTCTTAGTTAAAAAAAAAAAAACAATCTTTTAAACGATTTTTACTTATTGTTGTAATTCAATAATGAAAAATCGTATATACTTAAACATGTTACCAAATCTTATATAATAATTTTCTATACATGATATTATTTTCTAAACACTAATTATTTTTTTAGCTATTTATATGCATAAAATTTTTTACGATGATTTGTTTTCTATAAGTGTCAATAAAAAAATATTCACTGGGTCGAAATCTCAACAATTTTAAACAAGACCCCCTATAAGTTTTATGGTATATTTAAAATTATTATAAATCGAAATTATGTATTTAAACAATAAATATCGATTACCTAATTTATGGATGTTAATTATTTTGTTAAAATTTTAAATGTTTAACATATTCGCGAGAACTTAAGACTTTTACATAACTGTACTATATTCAATGCAATAATTATGGTTTTAATATATTATAATGATATTACTTTCATTTATATTATGATCATGTTAAATTAAATTTTATAAGTTAAAATGTAAATGGTAAAAAATACATATCATCACAATAATTAAATAAAAATAACAAATAAATGCAATTTTTTTCGAAAACATTATATGAACTTACTGAAAAATTATAATAAATGATTTTAATAGCTACATAAAAATATATATTATCAAATATACATAATGCTAAATGCCGGCAGACAGTCTCTGTTAAGAATCGTTTGTCGTATCAAATTTTATATTTTATTATTGAATTAAAATTCATTATTTAACACACCTATATAAAATAACTGTTATCCACTCGACACTAAATGCACAGAGCGCTACCAACTTGCCAACCTTTTTATGTTTAAGAATTTGCAAATTAGATTAAAGCCTCAAAGTGTATAGGGTTTTAAATTAGATTAGATTGCAGTCACCAGTTTATACCAAATATATAATTTATTTTTTTAAATTCCCTGTTATACGTATGTTAATAAAAAAAGTGTGAGGTTTATAAAAAGTGGCAATTGATGTTGTACATTACAGATACATGACAAATGTTCTCAATTTTTTATTTCAAATAGTATATTTATAAAATAGATCAAATTCTATAAGTTTGTATAATGTAACTTTTTTTTCTTTCATTGGTGAAATCATTATAAGTAATACATTTTTGAGTAATCGCAATAGACTGTATTCTCCAACTTCTAATTCTACTTATTTAATTATTAATTTATTTTTTATTTTAATCTGTATTTTTTCTGTTTGTTCATCAGAAATTCTAATATTTTTTATTAAATATTATTTGTTCATTTATTAAACTAGACAAAATATTGTTATAAAGGTACTATGTATTTAAATTTTAGCCCGATATCTAGGATATTTTTTAATAATTATTTATTATTGAAATTGTATGGTTTTACCTATCACAATCAATTAAAACTACAGACCACACCTATACTATAACATATTACACATATAAAAAATAATTGCATACGCATTTATATTTTTAATTTCATGTTTGTTGTGGATATTGTCTTTCCTAAACTTTTCATTTAAATATTTAATTTCAAATTTTGAACTATGATGTCTGTAGAAAAAATTAACGATTATTAGATTTTTGTAGGTTATGAATGTTTCTATAATATGAATTATTGAGGAATATTGTATTCGATTATCAAATATTAAGTATTAAAATTAAAAATTTAATACATTACGATATAAGAAATTATTTATAAAACCTTGTGAAAATTTGCGAGTTTAAAAAAAATTATAATAATACCTAAGTTTTCTATTATAATAATTTTTTTTTTTTTTAATATTTAAATAAATTTGTCTGCAGGAAACTTATTCTTCCTTATTATTTTTTAATAATAATAATAATAATTAAGTTAATAGTTTTGATAGTAATTCTTTCTCCCACTAATTATTATGATTATTTATATATTTCCATAAAAGTGTTATTCTATAAATATATATATGCATATTTTTAAACTTTTTATTTTTCTGAATGTTTAATCTTAAAAATACATGCTGTAATTGGGATAAATGCTCGTAAATATTTAAATAAATAAATAAATAATGATTACATAATCATTTAATAGGTAATTTTATAGTTATACTCTATTATCAAGTTAATACATCAGAATAGACTGGAGTACATTTTGTTTAAACATTGTTTATATTTTATTTCAATTTGTATAATATATATTAATTAAACAGTGCCTTACAAAAAATACCTACTACGTTAATACATTTTCAACACATTTTTTATTTGAATTGCCTTTTTACACAATCCAATATACTACAATTATAATAAAGAATATTACATTGATATTTATGAAACATAATTGTATCCCATAAGCCATACAATAAATAAAACCTATGAACTATAAATTTAAATATATTAACAATGCATATCAAAAATTCTTAGATAGGTACTAATAATATAAAATAACTGATTTTATTGTATTAGAACATATCACATATTTTTAGTTATAATATTCCTTTTAAACAGTTTATCTGAGCATATTAACTATAACCTATCCATTAATTTTAAAATCAGTAAAAAAATAGTATATGAGTATGTATTGTTCTTAAACAGGACGGTACCGAATGGGAATGGTATAGTTCAGGGGCGTCTAAACTTTTTTGACCACGATCTACTAAAAATATACTTCACCTTTGAGGATCGACGTCCATAAAAAACCTAACCACCATGATTAACTTTCGTGTGCGTAGCCTAAAAATAAATTATAACATGATCAACTATGAAATCCTTTGAGATCGACCGGTCGATGGCGTTCGACCGTTTGACCGCCCCTGGTATAGTCACTTGTGTATAAAAAGTCCAATGTGAATAACTGGTTGTACCTATTTAGAAATTAATTTTATTGATTTTGTAAGTCCTTATTTATGATACGTAGATCATAATCTACTATTAACTATTTGGCGTGTAATATTAATTTAATGATTAAACTTTTCAACATTTTTAAAATTATTAATCATTTAGTTCAGCCAAACCGTAACCGAATAGAAAAATAAAAATTAAGCCTTCAAGTAAGTCATCTGTCTGCTGTATAGTAGGTAACTACATGTAGACTAGGTTAAATATGTCACTATAACGACATTGTATAACAACAAAATAATTATGCTGGTCAAGGGTAGTCTTATTTTTTGGTGAGAAAGTTTACCAAGCAACAACCAAGCAAATATGATTTAAAATTTAATACAGGTTTCCTCATCAGTCATTTATTCGTTTACTAAATTACTGTAATCAAAAATTTATTGTACCGATATGTTTGTATAAACGTTTTAAATTAAAATGTTGACAAATTTTATCTAAATCTATACAAATTTCAAATAATTTTTTCATATAATATTGTCTTTTTATATAAAAATTTAATATATTATTTCTCATTAGTTTTTTTTACCTTTAACAAGTATAAAAGGTTTACTGGACAGTCATACTATTTTTTATGACTGTTTGAAGTTCAATATTTTACGACTTATTGAGTATTAATTATTTATCCCAAAAATTAAAACAACTAATTCTTCTAAAACGAATTTTTATTTTCATTTAGAATCACGATGAAGAAAATTTGCAGTTTCTTCGGTGGCGGTGCACCACTACGTAACGCGGTTTCCCGGGAATAGTCGAAGATTACGTAAGTTATTTTTAGTTATTTATGTATATGAACAATCTGCTACCCGGACGATGTATCCGTGGAGTACTTTGAATATTGATAATTATCCATAAACATCCATAAAATCCCTTATAATTCCTAAAAAGCAGTAATAATCCTTAAAAATCCATAAATTTCATAATCATTCCTACAACCACTATATTTCTACAAAAAATCCGTAAAAATTATTAAAACTATAAAAATACTTAATATTTTTTATATTTCCATAATATGCCGTAAAAATCATAAAAATTTGATAAAAATCCATACATTTCTATATAAATCCATAAAAAAGCCGTAAAATCATATTGAAAAGTCCTTATAATAATAACATATATTTCGATGATAAATTCGTAAAAATCCATAAAAATCATTAATAATCCTTAAAATTCTTCTTTATAAGAATACTAAAACTGTTAAACACAAATGCGTTCATTTCTTAAAAATCTTCCGTATTTTCATTAAATGTCATAAAACCGTTTAAAATACTCCATATTTCCATAAAAAGCCATATAACCGTTAGAAATCTTAAATATTCCCTTAAAAAAAGTTAAAATGTAAAAATCCTATAAAAATCCTTAAAATTCCAACATCTTTTCTTTAAAAGCCGACCGTAAAACCATTCAATTTAAACAATTAAATAGTTATAAATCTTTCATATTTCCAAAAAAGAAGTAAAACTATGTAAAATCTCCTCAATATTTATATCAAAAACAGTAAAACAGTTAGAGCTCTTCCATATTATCATAAAAAAACGTTAAAATCCATTAAATCCATCGAAAACCCTTAACATTCCTTCATATATACCTAAAAAGGCGTTAAACTGTTATAAATTCCATCATAATTCCATAAAAAAACCGTAATACCGAGAGAACTCTTCCATATTCCCATAAAAAAAAAGGTTATAATCCATTAAACCAAATTAGAAACATTAAAATTACTTCATATATCCCTAAAAAGCCGTAATACCTATATAACTATTCAATATTCCCATAAAATAACGTTAAAATACATTAAATCCATCGAAAACCCTTAACATTCCTCCATAAATAACAAAAAAGCCGTTAAACTATTATAAATTCCTCCATATTTCCACAAAAAACCGTAATACCGTTAGAACTCTTCCATATTCCAATAAAAAAAAACGTTTAAATCCATTAAATCCATCGATAACCCACAACATTCCTCAATATATAATTAAAAAGGCGTTAAACTGTTTTACATTCCTTCATAATTCCAGAAAAAGCCATTATACCGATAGAACTATTCTACATTCCCATACAAAAAAGTTAAATTCCAATGAAAACAATTAACATTCTTCCATATTTCCTTTAAAATCCGTTTAACAGTCAAAAATTCCTTTATAATTCTATAAAAAGCCGTAATACCGTTAGAACTCCTCCATATTCCCATAAAAAAAAGGTTAAAAACCATAAAATCAAATGAATTCCCTTAACATTCCTCCATATATACCTAAAAAGGGGTTAAACTGTTATAAATTCCTCCATATATCCATGAAAAGCCGTTATACCGATATAACTATTCTACATTCCCATAAAAAAACGTTAATATCCATTAAAACCATCGATAACCCACAACATTCCTCCACATATACTTAAAAAGGCGTTAAACTGTTATGAATTACTCCATTTTTCCATAAAACAAAGGTTAAAAACCATAAAATCAAATGAATACCTTTAACATTCCTCCATATATACCTAAAAAGGCGTTAAACTGCAAAAATTTCCTTCATAATTCCATGAAAAAACGTAATACTATAAGAACTCTTCCATATTCCCATAAAAAAAAAGTTTATAATCCATTAAATCTAATTAGAAACATTAAAATTCCTCCGTATATCTTTAAAAAGCCGTTAAACTGTTATAAATTCCTCCATATATCCATGAAAAGCCGTTATACCGATATAACTATTGTACATTCCCATAAAAAAACGTTAATATCCATTAAAAACATCGATAACCCACAACATTCCTCCACATATACTTAAAAAGGCGTTAAACTGTTATAAATTACTCCATATTTCCATACTAAAAAGGTTAAAAACCATAAAATCAAATGAATACTCTTAACATTCCTCCATATATACTTAATAAGGCGTTAAACTGTTATAAATTACTCCATATTTCCATACTAAAAAGGTTAAAAACCATAAAATCAAATGAATACTCTTAACATTTCTCCATATATACTTTAAAAGGCGTTAAACTGTTATAAATTACTCCATATTTCCATACTAAAAAGGTTAAAAACCATAAAATCAAATGAATTCCCTTAACATTCCTCCATATATACTTAAAAAGGCGTTAAACTGTTATAAATTACTCCATATTTCCATACTAAAAAGGTTAATAACCATAAAATCAAATGAATACCTTTAACATTCCTCCATATATACCTAAAAAGGGGTTAAACTGTTATAAATTACTCCACATTTCCATAAAAAGCTGTAATACCTTTATAACTATTCCATATTCCCATAAAAAAAAAAGGTAAAAATCATGAAATCAATTGAAAACAATTAACATTCTTCCATATTTCCTTTAAAAGCCGTTAAACTGTTATAAATTACTCTATATTTCCATAAAAAGCCGTAATACCTTTATAACTCTTCCATATTCCCACAAAAAAAAAGGTTAAAAACCATAAAATCAAATGAATTCCCTTAACATTCATCCATATATTCTTAAAAAGGGGTTAAACTGTTATAAATTACTACACATTTCCATAAAAAGCCGTAATACCTTTATAACTCTTCCATATTCCCATAAAAAAAATGTTAAAAACCATAAAATCAAATGAATTCCCTTAACATTCTCCATATATACCTAAAAACGGGTCAAATTGTAATAAATTTCTCCATATTTCCATAAACAGCCGATATACCGTTAGAGTTCTTCCATATTCCCATAAAAAAAAAAGGTAATAACCATGAAATCAATTGAAAACAATTAACATTCTTCCATATTTCCTTTAAATCCGTTAAATAGTCAAAAATTCCTTTTAATTCTATAAAAAGCCGTAATACCGTAAGAGCTCTTCCATATTCCCATAAAAAAAAAGGTTAAAAACCATAAAATCAAATGAATTCCCTTAACATTCATCCATATATTCTTAAAAAGGGATTAAACTGTTATAAATTACTCCACATTTCCATAAAATGCCGTAATACCTTTATAACTATTCCATATTCCCATAAAAAAAAAAGGTAATAACCATGAAATCAATTGAAAACAATTAACATTCTTCCATATTTCCTTTAAAAGCCGTTAAACTGTTATAAATTCCTCCATTTTTCCATAAAACAAAGGTTAAAAACCATAAAATCAAATGAATACCTTTAACATTCCTCCATATATACCTAAAAAGGCGTTAAACTGCAAACATTTCCTTCATAATTCCCTGAAAAAACGTAATACTATAAGAACTCTTCCATATTCCCATAAAAAAAAAGTTTATAATCCATTAAATCTAATTAGAAACATTAAAATTCCTCCGTACATCTTTAAAAAGCCGTTAAACTGTTATAAATTCCTCCATATTTCCATAGTAAAAAGGTTGAAAACCATAAAATCAAATGAATACTCTTAACATTCCTCCATATATACCTAAAAGGGCGTTAAACTGTTAAAAATTCCTTCATCATTCCATGAAAAGCCGTTATACCGATATAACTATTCTACATTCCCATAAAAAAACGTTAATATCCATTAAAACCATCGATAACCCACAACATTCCTCACATATACTTCAAAAGGCGTTAAACTGTTATAAATTACTCCATATTTCCATAATAAAAAGGTTAAAAACCATAAAATCAAATGAATTCCCTTAACATTCATCCATATATTCCTAAAAAGGGGGTTAAACTGTTGTAAATTATTCCACATTTCCATAAAAAGCTGTAATACCTTTATAACTATTCCATATTCCCATAAAAAAAAGGTAATAACCATGAAATCAATTGAAAACAATTAACATTCTTCCATATTTTTCTTAAAAAGGCGTAAAACTGTTATAAATTACTCCATTTTTTTCCATAATAAAAAAGGTTAAAACCATAAAATCAATGAATACTCTTAACTTCCTCCATATATACTTAAAAAGGGGTTAAACTGTTATAAATTACTCAACATTTCCATAAAAAGCCGTAATACCTTTATAACTATTCCATATTCCCATAAAAAAAAAAGTAATAACCATGAAATCAATTGAAACAATTAACATTCTTCCATATTTTCTTAAAAAGGCGTAAAACTGTTATAAATTACTCCATTTTTCCATAATAAAAAGGTTAAAAACCATAAAATCAAATGAATACTCTTAACATTTCTCCATATTACTTTAAAAGGCGTTAAACTGTTATAACTATTCCATATTCCCATAAAAAAAAAGGTAATAACCATGAAATCAATTGAAAACAATTAACATTCCTCCATATATACTTAAAAAGGCGTTAAACTGTTATAAATTACTCCATATTTCCATACTAAAAAGGTTAATAACCATAAAATCAAATGAATACCTTTAACATTCCTCCATATATACATAAAAAGGGGTTAAACTGTTATAAATTACTCCACATTTCCATAAAAAGCTGTAATACCTTTATAACTATTCCATATTCCCATAAAAAAAAAAGGTAAAAATCATGAAATCAATGAAAACATTAACATTCTTCCATATTTCCTTTAAAAGCCGTTAAACTGTTATAAATTACTCCATATTTCCATAAAAAGCCGTAATACCTTTATAACTCTTCCATATTCCCATAAAAAAAATGTTAAAAACCATAAAATCAAATGAATTCCCTTAACATTCCTCCATATATACCTAAAAACGGGTTAAATTGTAATAAATTTCTCCATATTTCCATAAACAGCCGATATACCGTTAGAGTTCTTCCATATTCCCATAAAAAAAAAGGTAATAACCATGAAATCAATTGAAACAATTAACATTCTTCCATATTTCCTTTAAAATCCGTTAAATAGTCAAAAATTCCTTTTAATTCTATAAAAAGCCGTAATACCGTAAGAGCTCTTCCATATTCCCATAAAAAAAAGGTTAAAAACCATAAAATCAAATGAATTCCCTTAACATTCCTCCATATATACCTAAAAACGGGTTAAATTGTAATAAATTTCTCCATATTTCCATAAACAGCCGATATACCGTTAGAGTTCTTCCATATTCCCATAAAAAAAAAGGTAATAACCATGAATCAATTGAAAACAATTAACATTCTTCCATATTTCCTTTAAAAGCCGTTAAACTGTTATAAATTCCTCCATTTTTCCATAAAACAAGGTTAAAAACCATAAAATCAAATGAATACCTTTAACATTCCTCCATATTTACCTAAAAAGGCGTTAAACTGCAAAAATTTCCTTCATAATTCAATGAAAAAACGTAATACTATAAGAACTCTTCCATATTCCCATAAAAAAAAGTTTATAATCCATTAAATCTAATTAGAAACATTAAAATTCCTCCGTATATCTTTAAAAAGCCGTTAAACTGTTAGAACTCTTCCATATTCCCATAAAAAAAAGGTTAAAAACCATAAAATCAAATGAATTCCCTTAACATTCATCCATATATTCCTAAAAAGGGGTTAAACTGTTATAAATTATTCCACATTTCCATAAAAAGCTGTAATACCTTTATAACTATTAAATAACCCATAAAAAAAAAAGGTAATAACCATGAAATCCATTGAAAACAATTAACATTCTTCCATATTTCTTTAAATCCGTTAAATAGTCAGAAATTCCTTTTAATTCTATAAAAAGCCGTAATACCGTAAGAGCTCTTCCATATTCCCATAAAAAAAAAGGTTAAAAACCATAAAATCAAATGAATTCCCTTAACATTCATCCATATATTCTTAAAAAGGGATTAAACTGTTATAAATTACTCCACATTTCTATAAAATGCCGTAATACCTTTATAACTATTCCATATTCCCATAAAAAAAAAGGTAATAACCATGAAATCAATTGAAACAATTAACATTCTTCCATATTTCCTTTAAAAGCCGTTAAACTGTTATAAATTCCTCCATTTTTCCCATAAAACAAAGGTTAAAAACCATAAAATCAAATGAATACCTTTAACATTCCTCCATATACACCTAAAAAGGCGTTAAACTGCAAAAATTTCCTTCATAATTCCCTGAAAAAACGTAATACTATAAGAACTCTTCCATATTCCCATAAAAAAAAAGTTTATAATCCATTAAATCTAATTAGAAACATTAAAATTCCTCCGTACATCTTTAAAAAGCCGTTAAAACTGTTATAAATTCCTCCATATTTCCATAGTAAAAAGGTTGAAAACCATAAAATCAAATGAATACCTTTAACATTCCTCCATATATACCTAAAAGGGCGTTAAACTGTTAAAAATTCCTTCATCATTCCATGAAAAGCCGTTATACCGATATAACTATTCTACATTCCCATAAAAAAACGTTAATATCCATTAAAACCATCGATAACCCACAACATTCCTCCACATATACTTCAAAAGGCGTTAAACTGTTATAAATTACTCCATATTTCCATAATAAAAAGGTTAAAAACCATAAAATCAAATGAATTCCCTTAACATTCATCCATATATTCCTAAAAAGGGGTTAAACTGTTGTAAATTATTCCACATTTCCATAAAAAGCTGTAATACCTTTATAACTATTCCATATTCCCATAAAAAAAAAGGTAATAACCATGAAATCAATTGAAAACAATTAACATTCTTCCATATTTTCTTAAAAAGGCGTAAAACTGTTATAAATTCCTCCATATTTCCATAATAAAAAGGTTAAAAACCATAAAATCAAATGAATTCCCTTAACATTCATCCATATATTCCTAAAAAGGGGTTAAACTGTTGTAAATTATTCCACATTTCCATAAAAAGCTGTAATACCTTTATAACTATTCCATATTCCCATAAAAAAAAGGTTAAAAACCATAAAATCAAATGAAAACATTTAACATTCTTCCATATTTCCTTTAAATCCGTTAAATAGTCAAAAATTCCTTTTAATTCTATAAAAAGCCGTAATACCGTAAGAGCTCTTCCATATTCTCATAAAAAAAAAGGTTAAAAACCATAAAATCAAATGAATTCCCTTAACATTCATCCATATATTCTTAAAAAGGGGTTAAACTGTTATAAATTACTCAACATTTCCATAAAAAGCCGTAATACCTTTATAACTATTCCATATTCCCATAAAAAAAAAAGGTAATAACCATGAAATCAATTGAAAACAATTAACATTCTTCCATATTTTCTTAAAAAGGCGTAAAACTGTTATAAATTACTCCATTTTTCCATAATAAAAAGGTTAAAAACCATAAAATCAAATGAATACTCTTAACATTTCTCCATATATACTTTAAAAGGCGTTAAACTGTTATAACTATTCCATATTCCCATAAAAAAAAAGGTAATAACCATGAAATCAATTGAAAACAATTAACATTCCTCCATATATACTTAAAAAGGCGTTAAACTGTTATAAATTACTCCATATTTCCATACTAAAAAGGTTAATAACCATAAAATCAAATGAATACCTTTAACATTCCTCCATATATACATAAAAAGGGGTTAAACTGTTATAAATTACTCCACATTTCCATAAAAAGCTGTAATACCTTTATAACTATTCCATATTCCCATAAAAAAAAAAGGTAAAAATCATGAAATCAATTGAAAACAATTAACATTCTTCCATATTTCCTTTAAAAGCCGTTAAACTGTTATAAATTACTCCATATTTCCATAAAAAGCCGTAATACCTTTATAACTCTTCCATATTCCCATAAAAAAAAGGTTAAAAACCATAAAATCAAATGAATCCCCTTAACATTCATCCATATATTCTTAAAAAGGGGTTAAACTGTTATAAATTACTACACATTTCCATAAAAAGCCGTAATACCTTTATAACTCTTCCATATTCCCATAAAAAAAATGTTAAAAACCATAAAATCAAATGAATTCCCTTAACATTCCTCCATATATACCTAAAAACGGGTTAAATTGTAATAAATTTCTCCATATTTCCATAAACAGCCGATATACCGTTAGAGTTCTTCCATATTCCCATAAAAAAAAAAGGTAATAACCATGAAATCAATTGAAAACAATTAACATTCTTCCATATTTCCTTTAAATCCGTTAAATAGTCAAAAATTCCTTTTAATTCTATAAAAAGCCGTAATACCGTAAGAGCTCTTCCATATTCCCATAAAAAAAAAGGTTAAAAACCATAAAATCAATGAATTCCCTTAACATTCCTCCATATATACCTAAAAACGGGTTTAAATTGTAATAAATTTCTCCATATTTCCATAAACAGCCGATATACCGTTAGAGTTCTTCCATATTCCCATAAAAAAAAAGGTAATAACCATGAAATCAATTGAAAACAATTAACATTCTTCCATATTTCCTTTAAAAGCCGTTAAACTGTTATAAATTCCTCCATTTTTCCATAAAACAAAGGTTAAAAACCATAAAATCAAATGAATACCTTTAACATTCCTCCATATTACCTAACTAAAAGGCGTTAAACTGCAAAAATTTCCTTCATAATTCAATGAAAAAACGTAATACTATAAGAACTCTTCCATATTCCCATAAAAAAAAAGTTTATAATCCATTAAATCTAATTAGAAACATTAAAATTCCTCCGTATATCTTTAAAAAAGCCGTTAAACTGTTAGAACTCTTCCATATTCCCATAAAAAAAGGTTAAAAACCATAAAATCAAATGAATTCCCTTAACATTCATCCATATATTCCTAAAAAGGGGTTAAACTGTTATAAATTATTCCACATTTCCATAAAAAGCTGTAATACCTTTATAACTATTAAATAACCTATAAAAAAAAAAGGTAATAACCATGAAATCCATTGAAAACAATTAACATTCTTCCATATTTCCTTTAAATCCGTTAAATAGTCAAAAATTCCTTTTAATTCTATAAAAGCCGTAATACCGTAAGAGCTCTTCCATATTCCCATAAAAAAAAAGGTTAAAAACCATAAAATCAAATGAATTCCCTTAACATTCCTCCATATATACCTAAAAACGG